>NC_054535.1:20376918-20676918 GCF_017654505.1 Polyodon spathula | reverse complement strand
AAATCTGATAGAAAAACACATTGGGAATGTGAAAAAATGACAAGTTATCAAAAGTGCCCAGCCATTTAAAGTGGAGATATCAAAAACACATGCCAAGTTTCAAGAAATCATTAGGGCAATCGTGGCCAACACCAAGCAAACAGGCACAACTGTAAAAAGTGGGGAAGGTCAAGGTTGCCCCAATTGTTTCTACTAACTGGGCTTGTGTTTTTAATGCAAGTCCGATTCGCTTTTATTGTGCGTGTTAGACTATTTTTTATAGCATTCAAAGTTTCAATATATGATTGTAGCAGGGCAGGGGACCCTTGCATGTGAAAATGAGTTTGTTTTTGTAATTATGTTTGATTAAGTAATTGTTTGAGAGTGGGCTCTCGGATGGGACTTGTTGTCTGCTGTGTTTGGTTGAGGGAAAAGGCAGTAAGTGATTGGTTCTGCTATTCCCGGACCAGAAGGTGGGCACAACCCAACTGAGTGTCCGCTTCCTTAAAAACATCTGGCCCAGATTGGTCAAGGCTGCTGCAAAGCCATGAGACTCTGTACTACGGAGGTCTGGAATCCCACTGGAGACTGCTGACTACTGTATGGGTTAACCAGAGCCAGGGTTCCAGCATTCACGCAAGAAACTGCAACTGCCAGTGGTCGTGTGTATACCGGGGTGGGGTAGGAATGGAGCTTAGTTTCAGGTAACAGCCTACAGTATAGAGAGAAGTGTATTCCAGCGGGACCTCCTGTTTAGGGAAGTAGTGCTAGGAGTTTTTACAGCACCTTTTATTTGTTGCTTTTTGTACTGTGTTTTATTTTTCCTTTGTACAGCTTGCTGTATGTGTCCTCTGTGCATTACCTTCGCAGGTAACATCACATGACCCGTTTGTTTATTTTCATTCTGTTATATGTTAATAAATCCTGAGCACCTGTGGGAGGTGACAAACGCATCAATCCTGCATGTCTCATAGGCATACCCGTGCAAGTGACAGATACCCTGTCAGTGATTTATATATGTTAAAGTTGTGTGCAAAAGTATGTATGTTCAATGAAAGTCATTCATATCAACTAAAATTTGTTCACATTAAAAATGCGTTTGTTACAGTGACAGAGAAAAAATGAACCTGATCTACAAACCTCCCTCCCGACCTGTGAGGGCGCTGTGTAAAGGGAACAGTGTGCCCCGGAGTGGGTGGTTTAGCAATTCATTACAGGGAAAGGTGGAAGTCAGCCATCTAGAAAGGGGGCGGAGTCACAGTACACCAAGTCATCCCCCCAGATGGGAAGCGCTGTGGCAATTGTGCACTGGAGGAAAACGATTGCACTTGCTAACCAAGGGGGCGTGGCTGATGGTATAAAAGGTGATGTGATGATGTGAACTGTTCCTTTGTTTGGTTACGGATGAACCACTGAAGGACCGTGTATGTATCGTGTTTGTTTTGTTTGCCGTGTTAATTGTACTGTTTGTCTTTTATAGATGGCTAACATATCCCAACCCGGATTTCACTCCACTCACTGAACAAATTTTATTTCATCACTTGCACTTCAGCACTCATTTTGGACTTGTGATCATGTTTGTGTTCTGTGTGTGTTTAAATACCATGTCTTATTTCAGGACTGAACACCATGTTTACTTAACTGTAAAGCAAAGTGCCCTAATCTAAAAAAATATATACTCTTGTAGATCAGATACGCTTGCTCAACAGCATGCACAATATATATAAACCACAGCTCTATTGCCAGACGAATAACAGTAATGAACACAATTACAGGCATTTAAATATTACAGTGAGGGTCCAGTTATTCCCCCCAATTTGGTGTGCCCAATCGCTTTACCCCTCACATTCAGCCCAACTTAACACTCCAGTTCTAGGATTGGGTGACGTGCGAATTCTACAATTACACTAGCTAGATATTACACTGCCCAGGCCCAGAATGCACATTCAACACTTAACAATATAAATAAGGATATGTCAATTCATTTGTATATTATTTCTGCATTTAAAAATAATAATAAAAAAATGTTGAACATATAAATGAAACTTTCATTCATGGAAACACAATGCAATGAAGAAATGTATTTCCTAATAGTGCTCAGTATTGAATTGCAACTTTAAATACTGAATAAAGTCTTAATAAAGTATCACAAGCAATGCCAGGGATTCTTCATTTCAACAACAGTATTTTATCGTAATATGTCAAAAACGTTTGAAGGTCGACATTCACAAAATGCACTCTAAAAACAAGGAATATTTCAAACATGTATTTGCATCATGAGATGCAGATGAATATTTGAAAAGGGAATTTGGGCAGTGATTTAAGATTGCTATTTTCCTCTGGTAGCAGCAAGCTTTTAGGTTCACCTAGATAAGACAATGTGATTGCAGACTTCTAATAAAAATAAATATAAACAAAGTCAAAACATACCACAATTTGAAGGCGTCTGAACAACTACTGGTGTTAATGTTAGCAGAGTCTCATAAAAGCATTTTTGCAATATTTCACATGTATACTAATTTAAGCCATAAAACTACAGTCATGTTTTTAACAGCTCCATTAACTGTGTCTGAGACAGATTCACAGTTGTGGTTAATGTCTTAAATAAAGAAATGCACATGCAATCTTGTACATGGGCAGCTATTCTACCTTTGCCATTTGTCATTGCAGTATAAATGAAAACAAGTGGCAGCACAAATAATAATGCATCAAAATTAATTCTAAAATGATGAAAAGTAATGTTAACATTAGAAGAACAGACAAGAAATAGCTGATACATTGTACTGTACACTTTATAAACAAATCTGTCTTTTTATTGGCCACTCGTCATTACTTTTAGGCATGATTTCTCTGCCATATGGAAATATATATATTTTTTTTTTAATGAATGGGAAATATATGAATATATTTATAACCTTACCATATATTTTCACACATAAAATAAATATATGGCCCACTAATTAAATTATATTTAAAATATACTCCAAATGTTTAATCATTTTTTTAACATTACTAATCCATTTTATTTAACTGACAAAACACACATTTTACAATATAGTGTTATATTTGCAACAAAATTTACCATATATTTAAAATATATTATGTTTTTGCCTTATATTATGTTTTTGCATTATATTTGTGATACATTATATATATATTATATATATATATATATATATAATATATATATATATATATATATATTTTATAATATATTTGGCCACTTATTTGGTGAAAATATTTCTTACCTGAATAAAAATACAAAGGGACTTTGTATTCAAATGTTTACACTACAACTGGAATCTGTAACTTATGTGTAACTGTTTTCGTAATTGATTTATGTATGGACACTTTCCCATTACAACATACAGTACATAAAAGAGTATCCTTAAATGTATTTTATAAACAGTTATATAATGTCAATTTATATATATATATATATATATATATATATATATATATATATTATATATATATATATATATATATATATATGCACACACACAGTGTTATATATATAGATAGCATATTAAAGTATAGATCTTTTCCCCAAAAACCACATACAGTTAGATCTTTCATACTAGAAAAGGGGCCAATTTTGGTGTATGAAATGTATAAAATATCTTGATAATATATTTTAATATATTCTATTTAATTCAAGAATGATGTTGGGAAAATATAAGATTCGTACATTTCTTATTATGTATATAAAATATAATCTTGTCCCATATGGGATCTGACTAATCACACCGGGGATTCCACATTCAATCTGTTCATCTTTATTTTTACACCACAACCATTCGGGTTACTCACAGGAAAAGATGTTTTAAATGAACACTTTTGAATGTGAACTGCAGCATATTTAGCATTTATTTATGTACTGAAGCATTACCTTGTAATTCTAAATGTGTAGAATGGGATAATCTATACGTTAAACATGGAACATCACTATGCTACGTAAAGGAAATCAAATATAAAGAGTTGCTCTACCTCCCTCTGTTCTTTAAAGCAGTAATAATAAAAAAATTACATTTAACAAGCATTTTATTGAGTAACTTTGCTAAAACTTTTGAAAGCAAAACCCTGTTTAGCTATATTCCACTTGGATGGATTTCTTAAGAGATATGTCCTCCAACTCATCCAGGTTGATGTCTATGTCATTGTGTGTGCGTGTATTAATGCTGATAAAATCAGTATATTCTCTCTCATGCAATAGCGCCTGAAGTTATTCAAACCCTTCTGGGTCCTTGCTATCTTTAGGTATTCACATTTGATGACTTGGAAAATACAGTACAAGCCATTTACTGAAGGAGAAGCTTCCCTGAATCTTACTCAGGCATTAGGGAACCACTGGACAAATTGTGAGGTGGCAAGCAGAGCTGATTGAGAGCTCAAAAAGATTCATCATGTATGGATGAATTGTGATATTTCCTTCATGTGTTAGTGTTATTTTGCATTGTTATAGAGGCATATACTGTGATAAGCATAAACATTACGAAGCTACTTGTAATCCACCAAATGCTTCCTGAATTATGAATAAATGTGGTTTATAGTTGGTATGGATTAATGCTGTCTCTAATTCATTTAGAACATGATGGATAACAAAATCGGCCATCATTGTTTCATCTTACTACACTTGTACATGTATAACATGTCGTGACCTATGTATCATGATTAATATTGTATTATGACATTAGTCTGTCATTACACCCCTTATAGTTTGCCATGGTAAATTTGCACATTCATTTTGCAGTTTAGCAATGCATTTTGTATGGTTATACTATATATTTACCATAGTTTGCCATGTTTATTAATAAGTTTTACCATACCTCTATGAGCTTTACTATGCTTACCTCTGCTTTAACGTGTTTTCACAATGCTTTATTAAACTTTGTTATATTTAAAAAAACCTTTACGATCAGGACCAATGAGTGTAGTTTACACATTATCTGATAGGGACAGACAGATATCTGTTATAGTTTAACCCACAAGCAAGTAGCTTTTGAATTTCAGTTTCCTATTTTCACTATCCTCTTGAAGTTCATGGCATTTGTAATCATTCTGAGAGGTTCTCATTTAAATTACTGAAATATTGTGTTTTTCAGGAGCTTCCAGTTGCTTCTGAGTACTAGTTACTTGTGGTAGATGTATAGAACATAGGTTAGATCAGCCAAAGTGAGTTTATAAAAGTAAATCAGTGCCATCTTGTGATTAGCTACTTTGACTATACGGGTTTGTGTTCCATTTCTTAACTAAGTTTCTTTCTGACCAGTTTTAAAATAGGATTAGCTATGTTCACAACACTCAGATACCAATTACTGTAACAACCCCCTGTGGCAGAGCAAAACTCTGCCCTTTTTAAATTGGCAGGGATGGGGTTAATTTCCCCTACCTGACTGGGTTGATTGTGTTCAGGTGGCTGGGGTTGATTAGTTGATTAGCTTAATTAATGATCAATCAGCGCCCAGCCACCTGACATAAAAGGAGACCTCTGCTTCCCATTAGGAGGAGGACGCTGAGGAAGCAGGTTGGTGTTTGGTTTTTGAAATTTTCTAAATCCAGTGAAGGCATTGCCCAGCCTGGAAACCTTTATTTTGTAAGTTTTGCCTTTTGTCTTTCTTTTTTTGTTTCAATCCCTTTGTTTTGGCCCTTGTGCCCTTTTATTTTTGTGTTTATTTATAGTGAAAGTATATTTTTTTGAACTGCAGTCTCTCTCTGGGCTTCTATCCACTCGCCAGCCTGCCACATACCCCTTTTTTCGTGTTCCATTAGTTTTAGCAAAGTCTATTTAATGGCTAACTCAAATGACTGCTAAGTGATCGGAGTAAGGTACAGTTTCATTGCAAAATATTTATGGCGTCTACATTTGTTCAGTACTTTAAAGAAGAGCTAATCACCTGTAACTTTTAAAATATGTATTCATATATTCTGTGAGATCACATGTAGTTTTTTCTAATTGTGTGTTCATGTGTTTTTTTTTTTGTTTTTTTTAATTATCTTAGATCTAAATGCTCCAAGCTTACTGCTCTGGGCTCTAATGGTTAATGCTCTTGGGCATTTATATGCGCTTGCTGCCAATGTCCCTTCCACTGACCTCTTATCCCTCTCCCATTCCAGACCGCTCCCCAGCCCAGGCTGGAGGCGTCTGTATTGATCACTTCCCTTCTGTGAGGGGATCCGAGGGGAGACTTGAGGCATAGATTGCCAGGATGGAGCCACTACTCCAGTGTCTTCCAGCATTGTCTGGACACTCGCACCAGCCGATACCGGTCTCGGACCGGGTGCACCTTGAGCGTATTTACCCAGGCTTGAAGCGAACGCATTCTCAGCAGCCCTAGTGGAAGGATTCTCAAGGCGGCTGCCATCTGCCCCAGCAACCTTTGATATACCTTGACCTGTAGGAGGGAGTCCTCTCTGAATAGGGAGAGTGCGGCCTCCAACTATGGAATCCTGTCTTCCTACAGTGTGGCAAGCACGCTCACAGAGTTCAGTTTGATCGCCAGGAACACTGTGGACTGAGACAGTATGAAATTGCACTTCTGTTGATGTATTGAGAGCCTTAACTTTGTCACATGATCTATGACCTGTTTTGTGTGCGCCTCTGCGCATGCTTTTGAATGCGTGCAAACTAGCCAATCGTCCAGATAGTTCAGGATCCGAATACCCTGCTGCTTGAAGTAGCTTCATGAATGGGATTATTTGTATCCAAATATCTCAGGGAGCTCAAAGCAACCCACGAACACTGACGGACCACCCTGGCTGTACTAGTGTATGAACTATACTTAATTTAAGAGTGCAGAAAATCATAACCGTGTTCACAGCGCTGTATGGTGCATAACCGTAGAACTGTATAAGAACAAGAACCGCAGATAGATGGACACACAAACACTGATGACGTTTCTCACATTTTTATATGGCACAAATGCATCTGCACAATCGGAATATATATATATATATATATATATATATATATATATATATATATATATATATATATATATATATATATATATATATATATATATATATATATAATGTGTGTGTGTGTGAAGAGTTTAGATGCAAAACGTGATATATGCTATTTACATCAAAACTGAGCTAAATGCAGGATCATTCATCTCACAGTGCCTACTTTCTGATGTTCAGTGTCCTTTGTCCAGAAAACACTATATACACCACGTTAAATGCAACTCAAATAATCGTTTCTTTCCATAACTTGCTATACGCCAGGCTTCTAATTTAGCAAAATCAGACATATCCACTGAGCCAATCAGTACGCAGTAACACAGTCGGGTGACCCAATTAGGGCAGCGGACAGGAGGAGTATAGTACCTTATTTAATCTTATAAATTGTGATTTTATAATTAAATGATAAAGAATTTAAAAAAATACAGGAAAGTTAATTTTCTAACAGGGTGTAGCAATGGTGAGTAAGCATTCAGAAATAATGCTTAGAAAAGTGTCACTCGATCGGAACTGTGAAACCTCCCTTCATCTCCCTTGCAATGACAACTCCACTTAATGGTGTTTTATGTTTGTGTTCTCCCTCTGCGTGGGATGTGAAGTTTATCATTTGAATTTACTGAAACGCGTTGCATCTTTAGAATCTTTAGTGTAAAGTCATTTTACAAAAATGTGAAGATTGATACTTGGTTATGACCCTGACTGAAATAAGGTCCTGCACTGTTCAAATAAATCACCTGTTCTGTCAAATTATAGTCTGGATGCTTCACAAGCAGAACTGTTATTGCAGCATTTAAAAATATAAAATCCGTTTATAAAAAGACTGCCAGCTTTCTTGAAAAGATCTGCGTTTCCCTTGTTTTTCTTTTGTATTTGTTTTGCTCTCATTAGTATCTGTTGTAGATACAACGTCAGTTCTGGCAGATTCTACTCTACTTGCTGTAGTGTTTTTCTCCCACTGCTAATTCAAAAATAGCCACCTAGCTATTTCATCCTGAGGGCTCAACCTGCGTCATGCCTGCTGTAGATGCCTGTAAACAGATTCAGACTACCATGCTTGATCGTATGCCTGGAGAGGACATTCATCTTTTGGACTGTGGACTGCCCTTGTAACTCCCAGAGAAATGTGCTAAAAAAAAATGAACGCCTACAAGGCTGACTGCAGTCATACAGCTGGCCTGGAAACTACCATACGAGTCAAAATAGGCTACAAACTGATGCTTCGCAAGAAATTTGACATTGCCACTGGCCTTATCAATGGGGCAATAGGGAAGCTTCACACTGTTTCCTACTATCTGGAAAACACAAGTATGGTCAAAACCAAAACCATCTAATTTAACAATGGAGTCAGCCATACCTTTTTTGAACGTTTACACTCAAAGTTTGAAATCATTGACATGGAGTCTACATTGTTCGAGAGCAGTTCCCTGTCCTTGGTGCTCATGCAATCACCATTCACAAATGCCAGGATAAGACTCTAAAAACAGTTAGGATGGATCTTGGCAACTCCATTTCCTGCTGTGCAGAAGAGCAAAATTAGGGTGAACAACAGGAATGACCAATTAGCTTCCATTCTCATACATCAAGGACAGGGTGTTAATTGAGGACACTATGTGTTAGGGATGAAAAGATAGTTGAGAGCCCACTCTTTCACGATATATCGATTATCACGACAGTAGCCGTTGTTTTCAATTACTTTTTTTAACTGAATAAGAAGAAAAATATAACAAGTTATGTCTTTATTTTCTCTGTGGGATATGGTCTGCAACACAAGGGAGCTACAGACTTTAAAAAAAGTAAGATTCTAGCAAGAATGAAAAACTTACAAGCACACAGGTGGAAGAAAAATAATCTTAATGAAATTGTCCTTATATTACCATCATTAATAGTTTAAAAGAAAATGATACCTTTAAGTCTGTCAAAATGGGACTGCAAGCTTTTTTCCTCCTGCTTTATTTACACATTCATTAAAATGTACTTAGAAAAGTACATAATTACACAATATGAAGCATCTGTATTTCTTTCATACATTTAAAGTACTTGCTTTACACACATACTGCTAACTATTCTCTTTTTTTTTTAAATAGTATGCAAAATAAATAAATTATTTTGTACTATACAACCTGTAAGTATGGAATAGAGCAGTATGGGCATGATGTTCTTTATGCATATTCCTTTTTTAAATAACATTTTTGTCATTATTTCTTTTATAATTTAAGAAAACACATTTCAATACCGTTATCAACTTTACCCAAGCCTGTTTTTCTGGTGGCATAATAGCCTATAACGTGTACATTTTAATGGATGTATTGAGTGTCAGTATACAGTACTGAGTGTCCTGTTGCGATTCAATGCCTTTTAAACCTGTTTACTCTGAAAAAAAATTAAATAAATGAAGCAGAGTGTGTAAAATAAACAGCGCGTTTGAAAATAAATTGACCTGCCTGACAAGAGCTGAATAAATGGACTGCACAGGCTTAAGGTTACAAATTATTAAAACAAGTGAATAAATCACATTCATCACCACAAGTATATAAAAATCAAAAATATTTCCATAACTACAAATACTGCATTATCCAGGTAGCCTCTGTGCTGTCGGTGTCACAACTGTGGTCTGTTAAATGTCCTTTTCCAAGTGTAAATCACTCCTAATAAACAATTAGCAGGTATTTGCTTTTAAATTCCCACGCAAACAAAAGAAATATTTGCAAGAAGCACTGTTTGTTAAGGTATTAACATTATTTCATAAATAAACATAATTTTGGAAATCATGTTAGCATAATTATTTAATAACAAGACAGGCACAATGACCTCTTGAAAATGCCAAAATCAATGCTACATAATGATTTGTTGATTAACACATAAGTTATCATTTACAAACTTTTGAAAATCCTGCCCTGAATGCCTAAAGGACACCATATGATTAGTCTGAGAGAAAACCGCATTGCCAATGAAAATATTTAAGGCAAGGGACTCAGGGAATTAATTATTGTGGCTGGAGAGAGAAAGAAGGAATAGCAAATATGTGTGAAGAAAAAAAAGAAAGCAAATAAACAACACATGGAAACAACACACGGAAAATAAAGTACAAACAGAGAACTTCAGCAAAATATCTCTGTAAGATACAAGTAAGATGCTGTTTTTTATTTAAAAAAATTAACAACTGTCTAGACCAGTTTCTTGAGAATCAAACAGCATTTAAAACTTTAAAAACATCCTAAGTATAACTGATGATTTAAAGCTTTCTGAATAGTGATCTTATATTTAAATAGTGAAGATTACAGTTCACACCTTTGTCTGCACGTATGATTTACTTGCACAACAAATACCTATTTAACAAAGACTGCAGAATTGCTTACATTTCTGACATCAGCAATCTGGTCAGAATTCTAAAAACAGCTTGTCTCCTTCACTCTTAAGATATTTAATTTACAACTCAAGTTCTGTAACTATTCATTTTACACTTAGCAGTGTATTTTATCTTGTGGCCTCAATTCATTTAACGCATTCTTCACAGATTTGAAACATTGATGAAAGTTGACCCCAAAGAGCTCAGTTTTCATCAATCACTGTCTAAAAACTGTTGTTAAATTAGACAAAATAAATGTGATCTTTACAACAAAAGAGATTAAAGACACCATGGAGCAGTTCAGAAAACAATTCTGAAGGAAAACACATTTGGGAGTTTGCACTTGGAAATCTTTTGCTTTCTCAGAAATACCAATTCATGAAAGTAAAATTACTTTTATCCCAGATTAGCAACATATACACAATGAAATTAAATTATCTAATACATTGCAGAGACACAAAAAGACAGACTACCCTTTTTAACAATTACATTATTCTAAACATAAAAAAATCACTGTTTAAAAAAAAAAAAAAATCTTTAAAATTCCTTAATAGAACTGTGTAACTGTGACAGTTTGTGTTTTACTAGTACATTTTGAGTTTACAATAGGGTTACTAGCGGTGTGCCTAAGTATGAGTACAAACTAGTATTCGTAATGAGTAAAATCTCCAAATAGCATTACAATACTAAATAATGAGTATGTCTTGCAGATTTGTTGCCTTCTCTGATTGATCACGTCATATTTTACCATGTACTGCACACAAGCAACCCCCAATCACAATAATCCCCAAAATAACTAAATAATAATAAATATAGCTTGCAGATTTTCAATCTGGTCTAAGTGGTCTTCATTGTGTATATTAACACTAGAACCGCTATGCAGGTCATTGTAACCCATTTTGCATTTCAAATGTTAATTATTCTTCCATTGTAAGTCATATGTGTACGTCCGTTTTTTACTTTTCCGAAATGTATGAATTAAATATCCTGACGGCATTTGATAGCCAGAATTGCAAAAATTATAAAGTTATAAACAGTTCTACCTAGAAGCGCCACATGGGTCAATGTGACCCATGCATTACAAAACATGTCTTTTTTTAACATAACGTAAGATAGTCTATTATTTTTGTAAATGTAGCAAAAAAGACACGCCCCCTCCTCCTAGCACACGTTTGTTTTTTTTTTTTTAATTTATTTCAAGCCTTTGTTTGTAGACTGACTCAAGACAGAGATTGCTATGATTGTGGATTTGTCCAGATGCCAACTCAGTGAAAGCCCAGTTGCTTATTTTTCAATGTACCTGGGAGACAACAGTCCTTCGTTTTGTTCCACAAATGCAACTGGGGATATATCAGAAGGAAATATTTAATCTTGAAAGTAGTCATTTTGATTGGAATACGGCAAGCTGCACTCAGATGCATACAGAAAACTGAAGTGACAGGTAGGATAACAACTTATGTGCCTAATATGAAACATATTTATATATTCTTTTTTATATTACTTTTAGAAAAAAAAAACATTTTGGTTTTGCAGGTTTGTATGTACCAGTTTACACAATAGCGTTCAATGGAACTGCATCTGTGTTTACAGCACAGCTCCTGGATGCAGGCACAGTCAGCTGGCAAACTGTATGCTCCTCCATAGAGTACAATGTCCCTGTTGGAAGTAATGTTATATTTTATTTTTATATAGTGTTAGGAACAATAATTTCACTTTGATAGTTTTGTGTGCAAAACTATACAACTGTACCACGGTATATGTACATACTAGTTTTTTTATTATAGTTTTTTCTCTGTTTGTAGTGCTGTATACAATGGCTCTCAAAAGTATTCACCCCCACCATTTTTGACATTATGGACTTTTTTGTGTTGATCAGTGGCAAAAACTCCTAATTAAATCCATTTGATTTCATGTTGTAACTAAATAAAATGTGGAAAAGTCCAAGGGGGTGAATACTTTTGAGAGCCACTGTATGCGCTCATTATAAAAAATAAAGCATTTTATGTTTAATTTTCCTATTAAATACGGTGTTTCTGTGATGCAAATTTTAGATATGATGTTCATGGATACAACTTTTCAATCGGATCTGATAGTATGTCTTTCATTTTCATAATGAAGCAGTTTAAAAACATATTTTGTCAAA
Organism: Polyodon spathula; assembly: GCF_017654505.1. Classification (NCBI taxonomy): domain Eukaryota; kingdom Metazoa; phylum Chordata; class Actinopteri; order Acipenseriformes; family Polyodontidae; genus Polyodon; species Polyodon spathula. The sequence goes on along the minus strand of NC_054535.1, from coordinate 20,664,484 downwards.
GTGACACTCGTGGTAGTTCGAAAAACCAGCAGTTCTAGTGCTAATCATCAACCCATCACAGACATTCCACATAAGGTCCACAATAAGAATTAAAATTACACATAAGAACTTCAAAAACAATACAATATTAAAATGTATCGTCCCTTTTTGAGCCAGTGATGCATTTAAACAGCACTTCCGATGACAGAATAAATGTGAGTACGAGTATATGTAGGAGTATTGATTTCTGAGTACGATTCTGATTAATGGGTTCTCTGCACACCCCTAACCGTTACACTGCTGCCTCTTTAAAGAACTGTGCAGTTTTCTCTGGAGTTTGTACCATAATATAAATACAATATAAGTACAATACATTTTTTCAGTTCACAGTTAGTAAACTTAAATTTGTACTATAATATAATATAATGTAATATAATATAATACAGCCATATTCCCTTTAGCTGTACTTTAATTATTTACAGTACCAAGGAATTATATTTAAACTTTGGCCTGACATGCTAAGTGCCCTGCTTGTTATTATTGGCTTTGTTCAATATAATATATTTTAAAATTAACTTTAGATAGTGATGGGAGAATCACAAAAGTTTCCACAGTATGTGTCTGGAGTAGTTTATTGACAGGAGGGTAGCCCCTCTCTTTGATGCTTTTTACTTCACAACTAAAATCAGAAAAAGCTCACTGCACTTAAGAATCACCTACCTAAAGGAATAATCCCAAAGGATGAAGAGATTTAAAAAAAAAAAAAAAGCTTGTTTTTCAACAGCTAGGAAGTTTAATCAATCACATTTTTGATTGCTTAAATTAACCATCAGAATGTATTTCTAGATTTTGTAATAGGTTTGCACACTGGTAAAGAGAAAATAATTTTCTTTAACATCCTGGTTAACCCTTTGTGGTCCTATGTTGGACCAGGTTCAACAATATCACAAAGACGTAAAGCACAGGTCTCCTAGACGTTTTTTTCTCCAGAAAAAGTCGAGAAAACATTTCAATGGCCAAGTGAGACTGATAGGAGCTAAATGAAACAAAAAAAAAGTTTATCTAATACCCCCGTGCATCAAAGAGATAGCTGCTTCCGCTTCCAGCGCTCAAAGGATATCACTGACATTTGCAGAGCTTTTTGAGATGTTATAGTAATAAAATAATGTCTTGAATCGCATTATTGAGGAGTTTGATGATAAAACGAATGATCAGGAGAGGATTTATCAGTATGCATATATAGAAATGTGAAAAATACAGCAAACAAGGGGTGGGGCTTGGCTGGAGACTGCCTTTTAAATCTGTTTTACTCTGAAAAAAAAAAATATATATTCAACAACGCTTGTGAAATAAACAGCACGTGTTAAAATAAATTGGACCTGATGCGCCTGACAAGCGCTGAATAAATTGACTGCAAAGGGTTAATCATGGCCTGCCATATATGTTTATTTTGCCTACAGATAGTAAGAAACCCTGGTAGATTAAGATTATTTGGTTAATTTAATCAGTGTAAATTATCTAATTACCCTGCCCTATTACAAATCAGTCAGCATGTTATTTGGAGCTCCAGATGATTTTACTCTTTACCCCTTCCATGACCCTTTCTGACAATTGATTTATACAGGTTGATCAAGCAACATACTGTGCCAATAATGCAAGGATCCTTGAACTGGGCTATAAATTCCTATTCATGTAGATGTGTTTCATATCTGTGAGAATATAGACTGAATTTAATTCCATAACATCTGCAAATGCTTCCATTGTTATTTTTGCGAAAGAAAATAAATTATGTTCTACATTTTCCTGTTACTGTGTTGAATATGTATTAAAGGACATTTAAAAATGACATATTTGTGAAAGCAAAAGTCAACTAGTATCTTGGGAAAGCAGAGATGCATATATTAAATATGCTATTGACTTTGAATGTACAAACTTCATCAAAATTGATATGACCTTTTGTTGCTTTTAACATTGTCAACCTGCTCTTTTCCCCTCTCTTATATAATACTCTAAGTTCCAGTTTATATCATATACATTTGCACAATCAAGCAGGGAGTTTTGTATACTAATGAGTTTTAAACTAACCTCAAGGTATTAAAATGGAATACTTAGTTTGACATTATGCTATCTTTCACATATAACTCTGCTATTATCCGTGCCTTGAATGGCAGATTAGCATTGTTAACAGTGGAAAGGTTCTTTCAGTCAGTTGGATTCCATGGCTGAGCAACTACCTCAAGACTCTAATCACTGCAGGGATAAGTGAATGCAAGTTATCATCCATCATCGTGTATTGAATGGCAATACAGAAGTCTGGCACATGGAGCAAAAAATCATAATCGACCCTTCTTTAGTCAGACAAAGTAAGAATGGTATAATTGAAGAGGTCAGTTTAGTCAAGGTTGCAATTTTCCAGCTGTGAATGGGTTGGCTTTATTCAAAACAGTTTGTCTTATAGGTTGTGAGAAAGTGAATTTAAGGGGTTAAAAGTTATGGGGTAATATTATTGCACATATGTTCTCTGTTCTCCGTGTAGGTATCATCAGAATAAATTTGAGATAATAGTGCTTAATAACCAACTCCCTAAAAAGGGATAGTAGGATAGTTTGAGGGGGATGTGAAACAAATGCACCATATCTCAGGAAAATAGGCAATAAAATAGGCAATAAAATAAGATGTTAATAAATTGCTAAGTAAGGTGAAAAACGAGTTAGGAATAGGTTATTGAACAGTGATAGAAGATCCATTGGTCCAGTGTCCTCTTCTCTTTACTACATTGCTGATTTATTTATAGTATATAACTGCATAAAATAAGCTGCTTGTGTTTCTTTTCTGTATACTGAAGTATTGTAGCCCTCTGTGTAGGGATTAAATAAAAGGATGTAGATCCTTTGTTTTAGAGATTAGTTTAGGGAATGGCTGAGAGCAGAAGGGTGTACTCTCAATCTTAGCACTGTGACAGTTCAACTTGGGTGTGATTGTGATTTGTGTATATGTTTAACACTAGAACCTCCTCAGTTTACTTATACCTAAAACCACCACCAGCAGTCTTTGTGATGGTTACATTTTAAACAACATCAGTATTAAAATGAAAGCACATCATATCAAATATCTGCACAGCTGAAATGCTGTATTTAAATGAACAATTTAACATCATCCTAATAATAATAATAATAATCATAATCATAATAATAATAATAACGTTACTATTTCTATTGCGTGACTCTGCAGTAGAGTGCTTGTGTTGGGAAACAGCAGCACCTCCATTGTTGTGGGCAAATTCTTGTTGCCAGGGTAAATGCTTCTAATTTCTCTCAAATCAAAATGTTTCTGTGTCATTGTCTATATATATGTAAAAAAATGAATCCCAGGTTTGTTTACATCCAGGAGCTGTGATGTAAACACAGACATATTTCCTTTGAATTACATTTCATACTTTTATACTGTGGCTGGAACCTTAACTATCCATCAATCAAGCAATTACCTCATTAAGGCTCCAACTACATTCTTCACAAGGTTTTTATGGATGAGGAATTAACCCCATACTTGCCACAATACACAATTCAAAATAATAAACAATTACAATACATTAGAACCAGGTACCATTTACAAAAATGAAACACAGTAATATTTATTTAATGGAAATAATAATACAAATAATAATCAAAATAGTATACCTTTATAAACATATTCATAAGGGGGCAGAGCACCCTTCCACATGTGTGCATAGGTATATGTACATCAAAAACTGTCATTTTAATTTTTTATTTAAAACAAAAGTAACGTTTTCTCTTGCATGTCTCACTTGGTGCAGCACTGAATCCAGGCTGAGCTGCTGCAGCCTGCTGCTTTGCAGTTTTCTTTTTTAAATCATTTTTTCTGAAGCACTGTGGCTAGCTTCAAGATTAATCTCTCCTACTGAGATTTTCCCTGGTACAAAACAAAGGAATTGATGGCTGCCAGGTCAGTAGAGATAACAATAGGTTTGTATATAAAAATAAAATAGAATATTGTAAGTCATATTCATAATAAAAGCATCTAATTTAAAAGGCAGTCAAAATGATGGATTTGCCGGTTCTAGGTGGGTGGGATTATAATTACTTATTTCCGTGATCCTGCCTTTGAAACACTGTCAGGGTATTTAACACATGTATTTATGAAAATTCATATAACTGACAACTGCTTAACTTTCAGAGTAATTTAAATTTGAAAACTTCAAACTGTCAAAATGACTGCCGTAGTGGTCCTAGTGTTTTATCTTTGTTTTTGTTAACAAAAGTGTGCATCTGCACTAAACTGCTGCTTTTCTGACTGGGTCTACTTCCTACCAGCATTGGCCACAATGCTACCCTTTTATAATATTCATTTAAACTGGAATGATTAAGTGATGGAGCAGTGTTCATTAGGGACCCCCGTAAAGATGTAATTTGTATTCATGGCAGCAAAGTTAATTGTAGCCTTTTCATTTTGTACTCCAACAGAATCTCAGAATGAATCGATACAAATATCTGAAGTTTTCTGATCAATAAAAATGTTCTTCCTGTCAGTGAAAAATTGTATTCTGTGGTGATAAGACATGTGTATCAAATCTTAGAAATCTGCGGTTTTTATTTAACATTTGGCTCACCTTTATGGTGCTGATTTTGTTGGGGCAATGTAATTTGCATCACTGGAAGTATGTCTGTTTGATCAACCAAATTTATCATGGGTGCCTGTGAACAGGATAATAACAACAACAACAACAACAACAATAATAATAACAACATTTATTTATAGCACGCCTTTCATGCACAAATTTTTAAAATACTTTACAGACAGTTAAATACAGAGCAGTATAATTTTAAAAATACAATACATTTTTTGATAAAATACAAATACAAATAAGCTTAAAAAGTGGGAATTAAAAGGCTAACTTATAAAGATGTGTCTTGAGCCTGGACTTGAACATTTCCAGGGAGAGAGCACTTTTAACTGACAGACAGAGAGTTCCAGAGTCGAGGGGCTTGAACACAAAAGGCTACCTCTCTCTTCCTCTTTAGCCTCACCCCTGGAACACAGAGAAGGGTACAACTAGTAGACGTCAATACCCGTTGAGGCTCATAGGGAGTCAACATCTCTGTCAAATAATCTGGAGCCATGTCATTTAGAGCTTTATATGTTAATATTAAAATCTTAAAATCAATCCTGTATTTTACTAGGAGCCAGTGCAGAGATGCCAGCACAGGAGTAATGTGGGCTGTCATTTTTGTTTTCAAAACTTAGTTCAGTTATCCAAAATGACACCCAGAGTTCTCACTTCAGATTTTAGATGGGGAGTCAGGTCACCCAATTTGACTTCTAGCTACTCAGTTTGTTTCTAAGAACCAACTACTAAGTTCTTATTACAGTTTTGTCGGAATTTAACTGTAAGAAATTTTGGGACATCCACATTTTAATATCAGAGATCCATTCCAAAAGTAAAGGTATATTGGAAGTATCACCAGGTTTCACAGAAATGTACAATTGTGTATCATCAGCGTAGTAGTGGAAGTCAACATCATGTTTACAAATAACCTTATCCAGCGGTAACACATATAGAGAAAACAAAACAAGACCAAGGACAGAGCCATGTGGAACACCACAGGTTATATTTGCCAACTGAGATGAAAACTCTCCCATTGAAGTGTTATCTTTTAGATGTGAAGTGGCATATTAATTCCAATGTCTAAACAATGTTGAAGTACCCAAAAATGGTCAGAACAACCAGAACACATGGCAACATTTAAATATCATTCGAATACAAATTTGTTGAATGAAAAATTAAGTGAAGATGTTTATTTTGAAAAGCGTGGTGGGAATTTAAGTCACTTTAGGATCTCCAATTGAAATGATTGCAAACAGTTTTATACAGTGTCTAACCTTGTGTCAACATACCACAATATATAAAAGCTTTTGAAAATTACCTCATATATCCTTAGATAAGAAAAATAGAGAAAAGCCTGGTACTGCATATTATTAATCTTAAAAGGAGTAGCCTGACACTAGAAAATATATCATTAGTTTTAGAGATAAGGACTGTTTAAAAGCCAGGTATTTTTGGTATTAGAGCTTATGATGCACAGAGTAGGGAAACGTTCTATAAATTTTGGGGCAAAACTACAGTTTATTCATCAGTTAAAGTTTGGTAAAACAAGCTGAACTGATCTGTCTGATAAAGAGCTTTCTTGTGAAGCTGAATGCTGGTGTTGTATTCAGAGCCTAATTAATTTGGGTAAGCATAATTTTGCATTTAATGTCTTACCTATATTTGAGCATGCTGTATGAATATGGTTGTTATATTGAGCTTTAGGGTTTGTTATATTATTGTCTGCTTTAGGTGAGCCGTGGGTGCTCTCTGCTAAGTAAATAATGTAATCATACCGCTTTATAGTTTGAATTGAATTGATCTAAATCACTCAATCCATTTTTAACCATTTAGTAAACCGAAGGAATATATATATTCCTTCAAACCCATTTACAATGTATCTGTGATATAACACACATACTGATATAAAGAACCAGTATCATGGAACCAAATAAAATCGTATTAAATCCTGTTTAAATTCTCCTTTTAGTAGGGACTCTGACAATGCATACTTCCTGTTATTACATACTCACCGCGATGACATGCAGTGGTCTGTGTTGCGCATATTGCATACTTGTAGGCCAGCTTCTTGCTGTTTCAGCTTGACCTTGCTCTCGATTACTATAATTTATGCTTGGCCAGCACTAAGCGATCATCAATTTCACTTAAGGACAAACTTCTAAATCTTATACAGTAGGTGACGAAAGCAATCAGAAGTATGTTGTCAAAGAGCTCAAGTTTAAAAAGCAGCAGTCGCTAAGGCAGTCGTCAACATATTGTCCACATTTGAGCAAAAAAATCGACAACCTAGTTCAAAACCGATTTACCTGAACCTTAGCCAAACAATGTTACAGAGTCCAGATTGCCAATGAAACAGAGTTAGTTAAACCAGCAGTTGGTGAAAAAACACTTTGCTGGATGACTGTATCCCAGAAACCACTATAATTTATACACATTCTTTCTTTCTTTTTTCCCCCTTGTAAATGTTGTTTATTTTCATTGAACACAGGAGCAGAACATGCCTAAGTAATCAAAAAGGGAATAATTTGTATGGGGGAAAAATGCCCATATTAAATAAATGAGATGGACATTTGTACAAAGGGAAAATCTGGGGAAGATAAGAGGTTCTATAATTTAATTAAAAGTCAAAATAAAGACCTTTAACTTGCTAATACGGTATGTGAATGATCTGAGATAATTTAAAAAGTGTTTTCGACACATTTTAAGTTTTGTGTACTACAGTACATTAGCATATCAGACTGTAGCAATGGAATATGACAAGAATAAATCCACCTGTGTTTTAATTCGGGCTTGTTTGTTCTTTATTCTCTCTCATGTAACCAGGGGGATTATGACAACGAACTACTGCAAAGCACTAGGGGATATCGGAGGATACTGTGTAACCAGACTCGAGCACGATTCACATGCATATTAGAGTTAAACCAGTTTATCTAATCCAGATATGCCGACAACCGAGTTCGAGACTACCTCTTGAGTAGGTTTCAAACTCGATTGTTGAACTCAGTTCTAAAGCATGTTTAGTGTGGATGCAAATCGATTTAAGCACTGTTTAACAGGTTTTGAACCCTTAACTTGGTTCTAAAACACTAATTTGGCCAGGTCCTAAAATAATTCTTAAAAAAGCTTACAGGCAATGATTACTGTACTGTACCTGAACTGACAGTTTGTATGGTAATGTTTATTGACTTGTATATTATTATATTTATTATTATTATTATTATTATATTATTATTATTATTATTATTATTATTATCAGTTTTACTATTTCTATAATTTATTATTACTGTACTGTAGCTTTTATTAATGTGTTTGTTTTTATTAATTACAGTACAGTAGTATTCAGTACATTAATTACATTTTTTAATTTTTTTTTATCTAAGGCAACATAAAATTACTCTATTAAATAATGAAAATACAGAATGTTACATACTGTATAGTAATGTACAATACTAGTTACATGTTATATTGTTTTATATTGTTTCTTCTGTAATAAACCTTTATACTACATACATTGTGTATGTACATTAATCAATTAGTCCTGTACTAGGTTTTGATTTTTGTGCTGATTTGGCAGGTATGTGTATCTGGTTATTACATACCTCGGTTATAACATACAGTTTTTACGGTCCCAAGGCAGTACGTTGAATCAGAGTTTCACTCTCTCTCTCTCTCTCTCTCTCTCTCTCTCTCTCTCTCTCTCTCTCTCTCTCTCTCTCTCTCTCTCTCTCTCTCTCTCTCTCTCTCTCTATATATATATATATATATATATATATATATATATATATATACACACACACTCTGATTTGTTAAAATTGAATAAGCTGAGTTTGTGTGATTATTCTTGATTATGTAAACAAGTATATATGCATACAAAACTGTAAAAACAAAAGTAGCTTTTAACTTAAAATGAAAGTAACATGTTTTTTCTTGCGTGTGTCATTAGCTGCAGCACAGAATCCAGGTTGAGCTGCTACAGCCTGCTGCTTTACAGTTTTCTAATCAAAATGTTTCTGCTGAAGCTGAAGATGAAATCTCACCTCGTGAGATTTTTCCCGATGCATTCCTTGTAAAAAACGAAGAACTGATGGCTACCAGGTCCAGTAGAGATAACAACCGGCTTGTATATAAACAGAAAATAGAATATTGCACGTTATATTCAAAATATAAACATGTATTGTAAAAGCAGTCAAAATTACTGCTTTGGTGGTTCTAGGTGGGCAGGATTATAACATCCTTATTTTCGCGATCCTGCCTTCAAATGACATCAGGGTATTTAATACATGTATTTAGGAAAAGTCACAAATGGACTACCGCGTAACTTTCAGACATACAGAGTAATTTAAATTTCAAAACCTTAAACCGTCAAAATGACTGCCGTAGCAGTTCTGGCAGCTGCGCCCTTACCTGACCCATGTTCTGACAAGGCTTTCCAGCACACACTGCTTAACTGGTACAGCAGGTGGGTTTAAACAGGCTTTGCCAGTCACTCTTACCTATAACAGCACTATCGTGCCATTACAAACTCTTCTGGTTTCCCTTCATGATTTTAAATGTAGTGTAAAGAGACTAGTAGGTCTATTGTTCCAACCTGGCTGTTAAACTAACAACAATTATAGGGGAAAAGGGTGGGCAACAAAAGTGCTACCATCAACAGTAAATGATTGTGGCTCAAAGATACATCAATGCTTGTGAGTGAAAGACTTTATTCTATTGTCTATGTTTGCAATATCTTGCAAAGGACATCATATTACACAGAAACATCAGAATACACTGGAATTTTGAAAGATGCACTATGTTCATGGATTGTGGAGTGCTTACACACAGGGCTTTCTCTGTCTCGCCAAAGTGAGAATAATATATCTGCTATGGGCAAGTTTAAACCGAGAGGAGGGAAGTTACAATTTTAAAACCTCCTGTTGAGACAACCGCCATTTATCACTGTTAGCAAGTTAGAACTGATCTAATTGCCGGATGATAAATTCTAGTGCATGATTCAAATCTGCTTTTAACTTTACCAACTCGCCAACAAAGTGTTGCTGAAACTAAGTCTGAATCCTACAAATGTCTCTACTCTGAGGCAGTAATTTGATCTCTGTCATGAATAAATACATACAAGTTATGCATAATGTATTTGTAATGGGCTAGATTGCAAAAAAAATAAAAAATCTTCTCCAAGAAAGAAAGGTCTAAAAACACTAGGGAATAAAATAAATCAAAACCTGCTTAATATGACGCAGCTTACTGAAAGCAGAGGTATCTCTCGATCAATACTGAAATTGTTTTCTAAAGTGACAGGCAATAACCTCCCTTCAGGGAACTGGATTGATCTCCTTAACAATTACGTGTCTTTGTATAACACATTGTGGTTTTGTTCATTTCAACTGTAGTGGTCTGCTTATTATCATTTGTGGAATATATCTCAAGTCTGTTTGTATCTTGCAGAATTTGACGTAGAAATTTTAATTCATGCATTTGTTTCATCCCGTCTGGACTACTGTAACGCTGGTTTGCCTTGTAAACTAACCAATCGTTTACAGCAGGTTCAGAATACAGCTACACGAATTCTGACAGGTGCAAAAACATTTGAACATATCACACCTGTTCTTGCCCGCTTGCACTGGCTTCCGGTGAAGTACAGGGTTATTTATAAAATTTTATTAATGACATTTAAGGCTGTCTCTGGAAATGGCCCTGATTACATTAATTCCTTTACCTACTTTCCCTGGACGGCAGCTGAGATCTGCTGATACTGGGCTTCTGGTGACTACAATGATAAACACAGCTCTCGTAATGGAAGAGCCTTTAGCCATTATGCACCTGTATTATGGAACAACCTTCCAATTGAAATCTAAAGCTGACTCAATAAATGCATTTAGATCAAAGCTTAAAAAACATCTTTATGCATAAGCCTTTTTGTAGACTGGCATGGTCTATTTTATTTATTTATTTTTTTCTCATTTATGTTTGGATGTTTTTTGATATTTTATTGTATATTATATTATTGCATAGTATATTTATTTGTAATGTGAAGCGCTTTGGTATGCCTTATGAAAGGGACTATACAAAATGAATTTGATTGATTAATTGATTGATTGACTTCAATATTTAATTTATAAGAAATGGTAGAAAAACACTGTAATTTCAGCAATAATCTTATCTGTATTGTTTTAGATCTTAAAGAGCTTATTTATTTTTTATTGATAATATTTTCAATATTATACAGTTTATAAATGGCCTTATTAATCCTTCAAGGACCATGTTTTGTTTTTGTTTTTTGTGGCCTGTCATCAATATTCTGTATTAAAATAAATCATTAAAACCCTTGTTTCATTTCACAACAAATGAGAAGTTACAGTAGGCCAAGTAAGAAATTATGCATTTCTGCAACTTTAATTAACAAGCAACTTTTCATCAGTTCCTTTTATATTACATTGCGTTGCAAAGCAAATCATTGTCCTGCCTCTGCTTTAATGAACTGTATTGAAAAAAAAATCTTTATATGTCCCTGTGACAGAAATACAATGAATCTTGGTTGTATATCTCCCTTCCGACCTGTGAGGGCACTAAGCAGCGAGAACAGAGTTCTTTGGATAGGCTGGCCTGACAGTTCTTTCGGTCAGTCTGGAAGAAGGCAAGACTCAGTCGCAAGAACGTATTGACCTGGAAGGAAAACAATGTAGCAGCTGCAGGTTGTGGAGACAGCTGCATTCGTTTACCAAGGGGTCATGTGTGACAGGATAAAAGGGGACAGAGAATCGCAATCTGTTCCTTCGCTTGGTTTTGTAATTATAAACTAGAAGGACTGTGAGAGACCCCAGTGAAAACTGAAATTGCATTGATGAGTGTTTTGTTTGTTTGTGTTGTTAGTAATTGTTTGTGAACCACCAGTCCACGAACGCATATCCGGAGCTGTCGCCTTGAGACACCACAAAGCTGGAACAACACTACACCACAATCATAAAAATAACCTTTTATCACCCACCACGAGCACTACTGCACGCACCCAGGACTGGTAACCATGTTAGGTATTATTGTGGGGCGGATAAATTGTGTTTATTGTTTGGACAGCATCCTGTTATTATTTCCTCCTGCACTACACATTGTTGTGGATTAGCAAGAGTTTATTGTTTGGTCACCAGACCTGGATTAAAAATAAATAAAGTCCCTTTCCAAAACGGATTACAGTTTCTGTCTGTTTCATTCCTGCAGTGCATCATCTCTGCACCTGTATCCATTCAGTTACCTTGTCACAGTCCCACAATTTTTTACTTAAAAAAATAAAATAAATAAATACAAATCTTTTGTCTAATAGATGATTGAGTCACGGGGTGGTGGGGGTGAGTCGAGTCAACTCTTTCACATGCCAAGCTCAAGCTCAAGCTCAAGCTCAAGCTCAAGTCACAGTCACCTATCTGTCTTGAATCAATTCAAGTCATTAGTTCTGCCAGTTCGAGACAGTTTGATTTAATCAGTTAAATTCATTTTACAGGGGATTTGCAATCTACAAGTAAAAGGAAAATACCTTTATAATTAAAAATACAAAATTTAGATTCACAATAATGTTGCTCCACTTTTTCTGCCTTGTGTTTTGTCTCTCCATTTCAGTGAATTCTCTATTCATTGGCCTATTTATAAGCAGATTTTGTTATTGACCATACAGAGGCTGTTTTACCTATGCTCTGTTGGGTTGGATGGCTAGTAATGGATACCACAAAACAAAAAATGCATTTAACCATTTATTTACAATGTTACTGACAGCAGTGTTTTTCATTTTTTCTCAACAGTGAAACTTCCTGATTGTTTTTTCAGATACCTTAACATATGAAACGACATTTTGTGACATTTAATTTGAGATATGATATAGAGATCTTGCTTCTAGGCCTTAAAACATATCAGTTACAAATGAAAACAGTCCAAGTAATGCAACTGAGGCAAAATCAGAAAGAGTCTGAAAAATCTTGAAAGAGTCTAAAAACTTAGAAGACTGTTAGTTGTGGGACTCGAGCACTAAGGTAAGAGGGCCACGTCCCAGGAGGAGAAGGCTCTTTTTCTATCGTCTTGAGGCAAGATATAGCACATGAACTGCGAAAGAACAGTTTGGTTGTGGTCCCTCTGACCATTTGAAGAACCTGCGTATTACCGTCTCCAGGCCAGGGAAGTGAGACTCACTATCCCCCCCGAGTGGGCAGACACAGAGGCACGTGGCATATGAAGAACAGAGGAGGAGGAGGAAAAATCTAATGCAGGAGAGAGCAAAGGCTGTGAGGGGTTTAAATAGGGAGTCTAGATTGTTTGATAGGAGGATAGGAGGAGGTGGAGCCCTGGTTATCATCCCCCGAATTACACCCAAGGGCTAACATTAAAAAAGACCAAAAACGATTTCAGTTATTTAGTTTGGCATATCTCAGCGCTGGCAGGATGCAGACTGCTTATTTCTCTCCCTGTCTACTCCATGGTCTACTACATGTGAACTTGACGACAGCAGGTACTCTTGATTTACCTTTCCTGCAGGGACTCAAGTTGAGTCGAGTCTTTTCTTGCAGGGAGTCGAGTCGAGTCAAGTCACTGAAAATTGCGACTTAAGTCTGACTCAAGTCTAGTCACTGACACGAGTCATTACAACTCTGGCTGACAGTGACAAGTTTAATGACTTCTCTACTAAACAGTATTCAATCCTTAGTCTCCTTTCCAATGCTCACAATCCATGCCCTGTTCAATAACAGACGATGAGTTATTTCAGCAGTCTTCTTAACTAGTAATAATTAGAGATGGGACTTTAAATAAAAATTTCCAAACATATACACTTTTTTACATTTTCCATATAGAAGTAATTGGTAACATGGCAACATTTATCAGTCTAATGAAATCTACCTGCATAGAAACCATAAAATATGTCATTAGTCACTTGTCTGTACATATAAAGAAGCACGTTTTAAACATATAATAATATCAGGTACAGTAGAAAGAAGCTGAGATATAGAGATAACTCAAATATATAATACCATACATATTTAAAAACTAACAAAATAAACAATAGCAAAACTTGGGCTATCCATTTGTTCTTGTTCAAAATATGAGCATGTCAAGTTTTTGGGTTCAGTCTATTCCTTTTCTTTGAAACAATCTTGGCAGCCTTTGAAAAAATACTTTCTGATGCCATGGATGTTGCTGGGGTTTCTGATAGCTTTGGAAAAGAGTTAGCATGCCATTATTTTGAGGATTTACTTTTGCATCTAAGGTTGGCTGTTTCTTGTATCAGTACAATTCATCCTCCTGATCTATAGCTTGTGTATGAATCTCCCAGCAACATGTCAAATGCTGTCGGATTGAACAAGAATTTGACTTCACTTGTGGCAAACTTCAAGTGTTTGTGTATCGAGTTTAGGAAAATACAAGTACTGTAAGTGTCTTTGGCAGTTGGTGTTGAGAAATGTTCTATCCATTTTTCGCCAACTGCTGTCTTGAACGATTCCACTAATGAAGAATTCATGACCTGTCTTCTCTTGTCTTCATGTGTACATTCAACAGTCCGATGACAGGCATTACATCTTGAAGTGAAATGTTTTCTTTGAATAGTCAAACAAATGTGTGCATGTAGGAGAGGATTTTCTAAAGACCTTTCCATTTGTTAATTGCATTATTTTATTTTATTTTATTTTTAACCACTTTGAGGGTAAACCAAAGACAAACCATTTATAGTACACTGAATGAAAAAAGTGTATGGATAAATAAACAGTTTATTTTTGCTGTAATCAAAGTGGGGGGCACGAACCTATTCAGTCCTATGACTGAGGCGTCTGTGTGTGTTTATGAATCTTTATGGCCATTTGCCACCATCCCTTGAAGAAACTGAATGCATGCAAGCCATTCACAAAAAAGGTAAAAAGAGGCAAAAAATAATAGTTTTTAATCTATATTGCAGAGGTAAAACACAGCATTTAATAACATTACATTTTGGATCAGATACAACAAACAAACAATAAGCATATTTACAACTACCAACAAATGTCAAAAGTAATTGTCTGAGCAATTTAGTTCGTAAAAATATTGGGTACTTACTTCCTTGCCATTTTGTAGCACACTTGCTTTTTCGCCTTTAGGAACTCATGTGTTAACTTACATTGCACTGTCAGCGCTGAGTGTTAAACTAACTGTTAGCTGTTAAGGAAGGAACTTTGTGAGACTGTTGTCTGTGATTGATTGACACTATCACTTTTCTGGCAGGCTTATGTAGACTTGGCTACCTTAAAATCCCTTACAAGAGCAAAGGATATAATAGAGAATATAGGAGAGCAACACTTTGTAAGGACTTATTTCTGCTGTCTGTTTAAATCTTGGAGCTTATGGAAAATGTACTGGGTTTATTATCTGAATTCCACCACCCCCTGGTTAAACAGCCCTTAAGTACAGTTGTAAATTGTTTTTGTTCAATCAGATTTTCTTGGAATTGAATGTACTGGTGGAGAGTTTTGCTTTGAGTATAACTGAAGTAGATTCTGTGCCAGTGTCCTGTAGGCATTTAACTGTAATTTCCTGTAATATTTTAAAATATGTTTTTCACTGAGTGTGGTGATGAATCATTGACCTGTATATAGATGTAGTGAGAAATGTACAGTAGGGTGCCCCATGACAAAATGTACTGGCACTAAATCTGAGATCTCAGATGTACGTTTATGTTCTGTCACATTCACAAAATTCAGAAACCAGTCTTTCGGGCCACTCTCAGTCGCATACCTGAAAACACAAGACATCTGAGCTGCATTTCCAACATCGGTTGTTTAATCTAACATCACAGCTACGTACTTGGCTTCCTGTACTTCTGTTTTTATTGAAATCTAGCAGAAGCCGAGACACCAAAGAGATTAAGTTGTTCTAAATCTTGTTAGTGGTACCCGAGGATACTATGGCTGTTAACAAGTGATTGCTTAACATGTTGTCATAGTTAGAAATCAGAGAACGTAATTCTACATTACCTCTATTTGAGGAAGTTGTGCCTCATCGAGTTGGTAACAACAGAAAACAATATATATTTTTTGCAGTTCTCCACACCTCACTTTTTATTAATATAATTGATTTCCCCTTCACAGTTTAAAAGATGTCAGGTCTACAAAATTAAGTATTCTCAGTATTGCAACACCCACAGGGGGTTAAAATGATTGGCCTAGATTCGTTCTGCTTCACTTAATGATACCTTCTATTTTTCAGCCATAATAAAGTGAAGTCTCGGTATCAGTAGCAGAGTTTTAGCATGAGAATCATTGACCTAAGTCATGTTAAACCCCTCAGCAAAGCTTTATAGATGTTAATCCGACTGTAGTGACTGCATCTGAACACTCCAAGTGGTATTCCACATGTGATTAAGACTGACCTCTGTCAACACAGAGGGATTGTATTTCTTTTATTTAGCAAATTATCTGAAGTATCCTCAAGCCAAAATATTGGGTCATGTCAAAACTGAAATTAGACCATCTTTAGTGCAGAGTCAATTTAATACATCTCAAAAAGATTAGCCCATATTGCCTATTTTCTGAACATTTGAGCTTAAAGAAATGCCTTGGGCTAAATAAGGATTCTATTACTTGTAATCTATGTTATAACACACATACTAAACTAGTCTAGTTTTGGGTGTTTATTCTAATCTGCACTAATTTAAGTTTAGTAATATTGTTAATATTATTTTATGACAACATATTGTTTGCCAGCATGTTACAATATGAAATGAAGGAAGTGTACCGCATACCCTTTTTATAGTTAAGAAAAACAATTTTTTGTTTATTTATCCCCAAGGAATTTTGGTAATTATGGTTTGTTTTCTTGAGTGGACTGGCATTTGCAGCCTCTATTTCAGGCCTTGTCAAGCTCTGTAATTGCTTTTGCAGTTTTTGCCTAACTAAAAAACAGTCGTAAAAACTCCCTTGGTTTACATGGAAAAATCTCCATACAGCCCAAGTGTGTTGCCCATCATTTAAAATCATAATCTTACAAAATTACTAATAACTAGTAAAACCTAAAACACAATGGTGTCTATTCGGTTAATCAAAAAAAACAAAAAAAACACACCATATGAATTAAATCATGAACAAATGCAATATATATATATATATATATTATATATATATATATATATATATATATAATAATAATATATATATATATATATTGATATGCTATAGGTGCTGCTACTATATTCCCATTTCAAATTGGAGATATGGCAAAATCATAAACTTAGACATTTGTTTTCAATAATTCATCTTCTTTGGGTGATGCATTACTTTTAAAAAACAAAAGAAAATGTTGTTCATTTTACCATAATAATGATATCCTTGTGTGGAGCCACTGGGTGCAGAATGTTTCTTAATTGCACCATTGGCAAGGGCTAGAGCCACATTCCTTATGACCGCTTTGCATAGGTAAAATATTTGCTTCCATGGTAGAATTCTGCTAGACAATGCTTATCTACCCTCATTGTACTATACCATGGTCTGGTCATTTTGTCAAGTGATTGTCAGGAGAGTATGTAACTGTGCCTGAATTAAATATAAGACTGGTATACACACAACTACAAGAGATGTATAAATAGAGGAAGACTAACATTATAGGAGTTAGAAAGAAAGATACCATCCATAATAGAAATAAATCTATACATTACTTAAATCTTAGCTTTTTTGTTCTAATCATGATGAATTTGATGAAGTGTTTAGAAGAAATGGCACTAGAAAATGTTTTAAGCATAGATATAATTGGCCAGTTTACATATTTGTTGAAATTTGAGTCAGTTTAACAAATACAGGGATTTACAAGTCAGTGTGATAAATGTTCATATCTAATTTCTAGTCAACTCCACAGTGTTGCACAAATAGATTGTATGTGTCAGTGAATGCACTGGAATATGACATGCTACTTCCTGCCTGCTGACCGTACATCACAATACATTGGTAAGGCTATGGTTTAAGAGATCTACTCCAGCCCAACTTCAATGTACAGCCTCTGATCAACTGTAAACAGTCAACCTTAAAATATTTCTGGGAACGACTTGTGCATGTCACTACCTACCTAATTCTTGGTGCACATGGAAACAGGGTGCACTCACAACCATGATTTATTTCTCAACTCCTAAAAATGTACTTATTATTGGTTTATGTATCCTCCTCCCTACCACTCGTTGTCAGGGGCTGTTCTGTCTGTTCTACTTTCCACTCTCTGACCATGTTCAGGCAGCCTTTAGCATATGGGCAAAGCTGAATTTTGATCGCTTATTCATAAAACTGTATGTATGTGGTCTAATTTTATCAACTTTATTTGGTCTAAATCGGCTTCCAATTATGAAGTTGGTCAAAATTGCAATATATATTGCTGTAGTGTGGCTTGCAGCAAAGGCAGACAAAGGAAGAAAATAGCACAAACACAGGAACTGTAGTAAAGCGGTATCTCGCACGTTTATTATTTACAAAAATTTGCAAAGAAAAAACACACAAGCACAACCAAAAACTATCTCCATTTGGAGACCTAGACTAAACAACTGTAGTAAATAAAGATGGAACAGCTAAGCTGTTTTCCCAAATCAAAACACAAGAAACTTGCAACACACAGTTGTTTAACATTTAAACTACAAAACTCACGTTCTTCTTTGTACACACAGTACTTCCTTAGATATATATTTTTGCGTATTTGCTTTTGTTTTTAATTCAATTAAATATACAAAACGTTTCCCTCTGTGTACATTTAACACTAGAACTGCCACCGGCAGTCATCATGACGGTTACATTGTAAACAACATCAACATTAATATGAAAGACAAACTATCAGATACAACTCAACAGTTTTATTCAAGCACATCATATCAAACATCTACACAGCTGAGACCGCAGCATTTAAATGAACAATTAAACATAAAGGGTTATTTTTTAACTTACCACATAAAAAGCACTATTTAAAAAAATGAAAACTAATAACAAAATAAATATTTCAAAAGACACTAGTGTGTAAACAGGTATATGTACAGATATAGTAACATAAGTTTTCTGTTGCGTGTGCCACTTGGTGCAGGTTGAGCTGCTGCAGCCTGTTGCTTTGCATTTTTCTGATCAAAATGTTTCATCCTGAAACGTTGTGGCTAGCTTCAGGATGAAACCTCTCCTACTGATCCAGATCCAGTAGAGGTAATAACAGGCTTGTATATAAAAATAAAACAGAATACTAAAGGTAATATTAAATAAAAATATGTATTGTAAAAGGCAATCAAAATGACTGGTCTGGTGGTTCTAGGTAGAGGGGATTATAACTTATTTTATTAGAACGGACAACCGTGTATCTTTCATACACACAGAGTAATTCAAATTTTAAAAGTGAAAACCATCAAAATAACTGCCCTGGCGGTTCTGGTGTTAAAGCATGCATTCCTGCAGTGTTACAATGAGATGACTCCATCCAAAGAAAACTGATATACAAATATATACAGTGGTTTGCAGAAGTATTCACCCCCTTGCAAAGTTTTCACATTTTGTTGACACCTGAGCGGACTCCACGACACTTTCAAATTAGACTTTACATGTAGAATCTACACAAACTACTCCACATTGATAAAGTTAAAAAATGCATATAGAATGTAAATAAGTAAGATTTACAGAGACAAACAGATTAATCTCAGTTGCATTAGTATTCAACCCCTTTGCTACTGCAGCCCTAAATCAGCTCAGGTGCAAATGATTTGTTTGAAAGGTCACAAAATTTGTGAAATGGTTTCAGCCTGTGTGTACTCAAAGTGGTTAAACTTATTGATCATTTCCCTCAGATATATAAAGACTTTCAAGCTGCAACTCACATATTGATCCAGCAAAGCAACCATGAAGACCAAGGAGCTTTCGAATCAAGTCAGGGATAAAGTGGTAGAGCAGGAGAAGGATACCAAAAAACTTCAATGGTGCTGGTTATCCCTCTCAGCACAGTGAAGTCCATCATTAAGAAGTGGAAGATGCATCATACCACCCAGACACTACCCAGATAAGGTCGTCCTCCGAAACTGTCACTCTGAAGCCAGAGATCTGCAAAGTTCTGTGACTGGGAGTTAGTGTTCAAACATCAACAATAAACTGGTCCCTATACAAAGCTGGCCTGTATGGACAAGTGGCAAGAAAGAAGCCATTACTCAAAAAGCCTCATCTAAAAGCACATATGGAGTTTACGAAAAAGCATGTAGATGGTAATGCAGACACATGGAAAAAGGTTTTATGGTCAGACGAGACAAAAATTTAACTTTTCAAAATTCCAAGCATTATGTCCTGACTTGAATCCAATTGAAAATGTATGGCAAAACTTGAAGATTGCAGTCCATCAACGATCCCCAACAAACTTATCAGAACAGGAGCAATTTTCCTATGAAGAATGAGCAAAAATTTCACCATCCTACTGTACAAAGCCTGTAGAGACCCATCAAAAAAGATTCATAGCAGTAATTGTTGCAACGGGAGCGAATACTTATGCAACAAGTAAATTTCATTTTGTACATTTTCTTTGCAAGTTCTGCTGACATTTAACCTCCTCCTCATATAACAGTGTTCAGTTTAACCACTACAGCTTTGAATAAAAAAAAAAAGTTTGTTTGAAAAACTGTGCATACATTGTTTGTAATTTAACACAATGTGACTGTGGCAGTGCGATTGCCCTGCACAGTGGTAAATTAGTGTTGCTGTAGTTTATATGTGGGAATGGGCTTATTTTGTGTCGTTTTGGGACTTGATTAGTTTGATTGTATTATTGTTTACAGACGGGCGCTCGATTGAGACTTGCTGCCTACTATGCGTGGTTGAGGGAAGGGCAGCAAGTGATTGGCTGTGCTGGTCCTCAATCAGCACGTGGGCGGGTCTCGATTGAGTGTCCGTCAGTTTAAAAACATCCGCGGGAGATAGCTCGGGGCTGCTGCAAGGCCTGCCGTTTTCACGGAACCTTTTGAGTTATAGTTTGGGGTATTGTGTTTTATTTTGCACTTTTTGTACAGTTTGCTGTATTTGTCCTCTGTGCGTTACCATCGCTGGTAACGTCACATGACCGCCTTCATTTTACTTTCGTTTTATGTTTTTGTTAATAAATCTTGCGTGCCTGTGCCGGCGTTTCAACACCCACCTCTGTCTCTCTGTATGCTTGAACAGCGGCTACTCACATGCGTGACTCGAGGAAGACCCTGTCACATATGGTGTCAGAAGTGGATTCCGCTGCATCCTGCTGAAGCAAGGCTAGATGGCTACAGAGAGACAGGAGGAGCAAACCCCTGAAATTTTTTGGGGGGGACAAGGGCAGACCGCAGGTAACCCTGAGGGGCTGCTGAAGGAGAGGGATGGAGCCGCTGTCCTTAAAGGCACTGCGAAGGAGCCGAGACATCCCGCCCGAACGCCAGAGAGACCGAGGAGGGTCCGTTCCCGAGAGCTGCAGAAGGAGGAGTTCTGGTCCTGGAAGCTGGCGAAGGAGGAGGAGAGACTGCCTGCCCGGACGCCAGCAGGAGGAACTGCTTGCCGAGCATCAGCGAAGGAGGACCTGTCGTTTGTGGGGGATCGTCTCAGAAGGAGGCGGGTCATTCCTCTGGAGAGGAGCCCCGTGAAGGGACACTGGGTTTAGGGGGTAAGCGGGGTTGAATGGGCGCCCCCTTATAGAAGCCCAGGGGGTTAATAATTGTTGGTTTGTTAATTGTTGCATGTTCGTAGATTATTGTATAAATGATGGTGATGGGAAATAATAATAGTGATGGTAATGATAAATTATCGAGATAATAATGGTGATAAATTATATTGATGATACTGTGGTGATAACATTGGAGCCAGTTAGCTGTCTGGTGGTTGGTTGAGGCTGGCTGGGCTCGAATGTTCCCTCCCACTCACCCATATGTAGTGTGTTAATAAAAATAAATAAATAAATACATAAATAAAATTAAATAAGTGAATGCTGTTGTCGGATGAACCCTTAGGGCTCATCCTAAGGAGGGAGTTATGTGGCAGTGCAATTGCCCTGCACAGTGGTAAATTAGTGTTGGTGTAGTTTATATGTGGGAATGGGCTTATTTTGTGTCGTTTTGGGACTTGATTAGTTTGATTATATATACTATTTGTACAGTTTACTGTATTTGTCCTCTGTGTGTTACCATCGCTGGTAACGTCACATGACCGCCTTCATTTTATTTTCGTTTTATGTTTTTGTTAATAAATCCTGCGCGCCTGTGCCGGCGTTTCAACACCCACCTCTGTCTCTCTGTATGCTTGAACAGCGGCTACCCACACGCGTGACTCGAGGAAGACCCTGTCACATGACATTATTGGTAGGGGGTGAATACTTCTGAAAACCATTGTAAGTACAGAACTCTCTTTCTTTCTCTCTCTGTAAAAATCATTACATATGTTACACATACCAACATAAGAAATGTTACTGACGACAGAAGGCCATTCAGCCGGGGTGATCAGAGGACTTATTACTCATTACTCATACTCGTACTCGGAACCTTACTAATTTGTTTTCGTTACTCGGCATACTTCTAAATAGAAGCTGATAGATCCTAGCCCTTACTTTATAGATATAAAGAAATATTATAGTATATTGCAGCTTTTCTTATTTTAAAGCCATAAAATATAATGAAGATAACAATTATTCATCTCTTTATAAGTAATTAAAACACCTTCTTAGAGTCTGCCATACCACTATTAAATGTCATACAAGGAATCGTTTAATTTTGCGTAAAAGCAGTGGCTGCTATTCAATGTCTGATCCACAGTAAGTTTAATAGGAGATCTGAATATTTTCTGTGTGGAACAAATGGATTCATTATTGTGACACCCTATTCCCTGCCAAAGCTTATCCTTGAGAATGGCTATACACTTGAAGGAGTAGAATAATAAAATGTGCTAATTTGTATCACATCAGCCATTTCCTTCAAGTAACTTAAAATGAATAACTGACCTCTCAAAGCTTTGACATTGATAAGGAATTGCATAATTATTTTTTTGTTAAAAAAAAAAAGAAGAAGAAATGGAATAGCAAGCAATCTGTAGATCACTTCATGGCACACCCTAAAAGGTTGATTTTGGATTGTTTTAAATGTAATAGAGAACCTTGACAGTCCTATAAAGGAATAATGGATGAGCACATATTTTAGACCAGGCTGTGGTATTACTTAATTCAGTCTTGAAATTGATTAGACAGGGGATGCGCAGCCATCACTTTTCACTGATGTTCTACAAAGAAGAGTTTTTTTATGTCTAGAAGCTGCTAATAAATCAAAAGTGCTGCTGCAATGAAACCAGGGTTAGAAACTAACAATATTGTGCTACTAGTCCAAAGGGCTAGTACCTTTTGAAACGTGCTAGTCCATATGTGAAATGCCTAAGTTGGAATCAACAACAACAGTTGGGGTCCCTAGAAATAGGCTTAGATTTTATTTTGCTAAAAAATAAACACTGTTATAAATTTAGATTTACATTTTTTTTAACAAAGCACTTATATAAATGCTATAAACGCTTATACAGATCGATCAATCACCTGTTTGCACCTCGTTACTGAGTGACTACTGTACTGTGTGCTGAGAAACTGACACTGACAGCACCAGAAAAAAATTCTCTCAGCTGTGTCACCTTGTCGACTATGAAGCTCCACCTGGAATTGACACCGATGACACAAATAAAATGTTTATTTTATTGTTCATTACATGTGTTGCTATTTACAAAAATGCTGGCTGGCTATGAATTACTGTCTACAATAATTAATGTACTCACATACACATGCGGTTTTCACTAAAGTCCCAATTTAAAGACCATATGTTTTTTTTTAACTAGCAGCGGGAGAAAAACCCTTCAGCAAGTACAGTAGAATCTTCCAGAACTGATGGAAGCTGTATCTACTAGGTTTAGATACTAATGAGAGCATTAGTAAACAAGGGAAACACTTTGTAAAAATGGATTTTATATTTTTAAATGCTGCAATAACATTTCAGCTTGTAAAGCATCCGCAGTATAATTTGACAGAACAGGTGATTTATTTGTGGGACCTTATTTTCACCCATTGGTGCTCGAGCCCTGGAGCACTCATGGAATTGATTAAAAAGCCTGTTTTTTAATCAAACTGATTACCACTTCTTATACTGCATTGGTATAATAAAAGTGTCTTTTAAAAAGTAATTTCAGCTTCAGTCACTTAAAATATTCTGACTATAATGTAAACACCAAGCTACAGACAGCAAGTCCTAAGCTTTAAACATGTTACTGTTTATAGATAAGAACTCAACTTTATTATGAATATATTGTGTTATTATGTTTTAAGCAACATACTACTATGGTGTTCATTATGGTAATTGTTTGTTTATTGGTTTTAAAATGTTTAGTAAAACGTGGCCTATCGTTTGACCTTGTTAAGACAACCAGCCCCCTTTGCTAATGACATCTTCAGTTCCGGTCAGTAAATTCAAACGATAAACTTTGCATCCCGCTTCATTAAGTGGGGTTGGCATTGCAGGGGAGATGAAGGGAGGTTTCAGTTTTGAGTTACTGTTTTCTAAGTATTATCTGATTGGGGTGCCAAGTGTAAAAAAAAAAAAAAATGTTATATTTGAACATGTCTTTTTTTCCAGATTTAGCTTAAATCTTGAATTTTTCCCCCAGATTTATAAATATATGTTTTTAAATGTGCACATTCAGATATAATTTATAAATCTAGTTACAAGGTTTAACATTTAGCTAAATATTTAACTGGCCAGCTAAATCTGGAGTTTGTATGCAAATGAGCTCCGCCCGCTTTGTGCTTTTACAGGATTTGATTGGCTCTTGTAAAGCTGAAATGTCCTTATTTCCTGATTAACATTACAAGAATTAATGTTAAATCTTGTTAAGAGATTTAGTTAAATATTTAGCTAAATGTTAAATCTTAGGAAGAGGTCGCTCGACGATCCCCTGTACCTGAGGGCAGTGGTCACAGTGGCCTGAACCAGGCCTGAGGGATGGATTCCTCCGAGTGGCATTGGAAGGAGCCAGTGATGGGAGAGAAGAGGTGGCAGGTGGTGGTCCCCCAGGCACTGCCCCTGGAGGTGCTCGACTCCCACCATGAAGCTCCGGGACTAGGCACTTCGGGGTGACAAAGACCCTGCCAGTCCTGTTCCAGCCCGTTCACATGCCCCCTTCCAGCAGTACCAGGTTGGTGGACCCATGGAGAAGGTCACCGTGGATGTCTTGGGCCATTTCCCACACTCAGAGAAGGGGAACCGGTTCATCTTGGTGGCCCTCAACTATTTCACCAAGTGGCTAGAGGCATACACTCTGCTGGATCAAGAGGCGGAGACAGTCACCGAGGCACCCCTGGAGAGGTTCTTCAGCCGGTTTGGGATCCCCAGGAGCTCCATTCAGAGCATAGGCCATATTCACAAAGCTGGCTTAAGTTTAAGACTAGTCATAAGTCGTCAATTTGGACTTAAGTCTTATTCATGAATGAGTCTTAATGGAATTTTGATCTTAAGTAAGGTCTTAAATTTAAGACTAGCCTGAAGGAGGCTTAAGTCCAGATCTGCCATTGAAACAATTTTTTTTTTCTGACATGGCTCAACAAGTGATAGCATATGATTTATTTGATGATCATCCAGATGAGAATTGCGCTAAGACTGAATTGAAAAGCCGATACCGTTTTAATAGACAGTCAACTGGAACCCTAACAAATATTTTACATACCTATCTCCATCAACTAACTGAATTTCCAGCTTTGTTGCAGGTATTTTTTATTTATTTAATTTTTTTTGTATTACATAATTAAATATGTTATTGCAATGTAGATCATACCATTAACATCTTAACTATAATTATGACTGGAAATCTAGGTTTAATTTATAACAAACAGCACCAAAAGCACGGCTTGAGAGGAATGAAGACTTCATTAGCAGAGGTAAAAACATATAAATTAATACCAGCTCAGTTGAAGTTTTGAACTTGTTATCTATAGCAGGTGTTTTTCTAAGCAAAAATGTATTTCGAGCTTTCCACAGCTATAAAACAAATCTACAGCCTGTCTTCCCTTTTATGTGTGTCCTACTATTGTTTCTTCCTCTGTTTTCCCCTCTGCCTGGTTACTCCATTACTGAAAACTATATCCTTTTTCTAAAAATACTTGCATCTCATTAAAAACCAAGAACATCTTTCTTACAGGAATGCACATCTGAAAGCAAATAGAAAGATAGACAGGTAAACACTTTTTTTTTTAATATACTTTATTAACAAATATTCCATTAAAAACAATACACATAAAAGTGACATAACATTCTGGTATTCTTCACTATAATTACGTGTAATAATAAATATGCAGTGGTTTGCAGAAGTATTCACCCCTTACCAATAATGTCACATTTTGTTGAATTACAAAGAATGTATGCACAGTTTTTCAAACAAACTTTTTTTTTTTTTTTTTATTCAAAGCTGTGGTGGTTAAACTGAACACTGTTATATGAGGAAGAGGTTAAATGTCAGCAAAACTTGCAAAGAAAATGTACAAAATGAAATTTACTGGTTACATAAGTATTCAGCCCCTTTGCGGCAATTACTGTTATGAGTCTTTTTGGATAGGTCTCTACTAGCTTTTCACAGTAGAATGGTGAATGTTTGCCCATTCTTCATGGGAAAATTGCTCCAGTTCTGATAAGTTTGTTGGATCTGCAATCTTCAAGTCTTGCCATACATTTTCAATTGGATTCAAGTCAGGAATAATGCTTGGAAATCAGACGGAAAAGTTTTTGTCTCGTAAAAACTCTGTCTTCACAAACTCCATATGTGCTTTAAGACGAGGCTTTTTGAGTAATGGCTTCTTTCTTGCGACCCATCCATACAGGACAGCTTTGTGTATAGACCGGCATATTGTTGATGTGTGAACACTGACTCGCATCATAACTTTGCAGATCTGTCAAGGTCATTGGTGGCTTCAGAGTGACATCCTGAACCAGTTTTCTGCTTGCCCGGCTGCTCAGTTTGGGAGGGTGACCTGATCTGGGTAGTGACTGGGTGGTATTATGCATCTTACACTTCTTAATTATGGACTTCACTGTGCTGAAAGGGATAATCCACGCCTTTGAATATTTTTGGTACCCTTCTCTTGCTCTGTGCTTCTCTACCACTTTATCCCTGACTTGATTCGAAAGCTCCTTGGTCTTCATGGTTGCTTTGTTGGATCACTCTGTGAGTTGCAGATTGAAAGTCTTTATATAACTGAGGGAAATGATCAACAAGTTAAACCACTTTGAGTACACACAGGCTGAAATCATTTCACTAATTTTGTGACCTATCAAACAAATCATTTGCACTAGAGCTGATTTAGGTCTGCAGTAGCAAAGGGGTTGAATACTAATGCAACTGAGATGAATCTGTTTGTCTCTGTAAATCTTACTTATTTATATTCTATATGCTTTTTTTAACTTTATCAATGTGGAGTAGCTTGTGTAGATTCTACATGTAAAGTCTAATTTGAAGCATCGCTGAGTACACTCAGGTGCCAACAAAATGTGAAAACTTTGCAGGGGGGTGAATACTTCTGCAAACCACTGTGTATAATATAATTATATATATATAGATATATATATATATATATAATATATATATATATAGTTAAGTTCAAATCAAGGACAGCCTACCCACTGTAAAATGAAATCAACAGGTCAGCTTAATCATATGTTTAAATATAATTATAACAATCTTTAATAAAAAAAAAATACAAAATTCTACAATAAAATATATATCATTTGACATTTATATTGACAGGACATAATGATTTTTCTTAAGTTCCAGTGAAGAAGCAAAATTATCAATTTGTCTCTCAGGCAACGGCTTTCTCTCGGTGGAAGATAGTGAAGACGTTGCACGATGACTGAAACACTGGTCTAAGTTAAGACCCTCCAGAAAATCGTTTCGTGAAACGGACTTAAGACTTTGTCATAACAAAGTCAGCAAAAGTGACTTAAGACCGTTTTTTGGTCTTAGAATTAAGTATGCTTTGTGAATACGGCCCCAGGGGTGCAATTTCGAGGCCCCGGTCTTTGCTGAGATGTGCCAGTTCCTGGGGATCTAGAAGACCAGGACCACCCCATTCCATCCACACAGTGATTGGTTGATGAAACAAATTGGCTTACAAATAATCGAAAAGAGAACTTCACAGCCACTAAACAACAGGAGGCAATCAGGGGTTGCATCAAGACACTGTTCCTTTTCTGTTTGACTGGAATCACTACTCCTTGGCAGCCCAAAGGCTCAGTGTGCGGGACCGAAGAGAAAAGCCAGCACAGAGTCCAGAAGATTTGTCAGTTTCTAAAAATGAAAATAAGTTGTCAAATGAGATCAAGGTTTTAAAACTCAAGCTAGAAGAGATAGCCCTGAGTCAAAGTTTTGGTCTCCAAAGGTTTGCAGACTCTGATGAGGACATCCGATTCTACACACGGTTAGTATTATTTCACTTAATGTAAGCAAAAACTATTTTGTATTAAATTTAGAGTTTATAAGTTTATATAATACAGTGCACGGTCTTGATCAAGTATGTTTATGTGCACACATTTGTGTACTGGGCATTAGCTATTTAAATTCATAGCATGCAAATATTTGTTTTTTATGATAATGTGGTGAAACTACAATTTTGTATTCATTGTTATTCTTATATACAAAACAGATTTGCAAGCTACATGCATCTGATGGCCTTTTGGAGCCTGATTGAACCAGCTACTGGGAAAATTGTGCATATTACGCATGCATTGGCTACTACAAAAAAGGTGGATGACTTCACCTGACCAACATACAAATCAATGGTAAGTTTTTATTAAAATGTTGATTGTGTATATGCTGTTATTGAAACTATCCTTGCTTTCCTGGAGCCCAATCATCAGTTTTAAAGGTGGAATTATATTTTTCAAACAGCTATTTACAGGGTTCCCTGTCAGCTGTCCCATATTAGGGGACGAGATTACTGTGATCAGCTGTGTTGCATTAGGCAGTGGGCAGGTGTGTCGATATATAGGGGGTGGAGTCTCCTGATATATAAAGGCTGCCATTCTGTGAGTGTGGCCCCTTTGAAGTTAGACCTCATGTTTAACCTGAGCCGCTGTGTATTGTGCTTATTTGTCCATTTTTCTACATGTTGTGCTTTGTGTTAATAGGACCGGAAAGTGGCTGACCCCAGGAAACTGCTGCACCACTGCCAGTTCACCCAAACCGTGGAGCTGTTTACTGTTGCCCTGAACACTTCACTTTTCACCACACCATGGAAGTGCACCCAGAACTGAGAGGGACTCATTCTGTTGGGACTTTTTGTTTACCACTTCAGTTCCTTTGGCCAGAGAGCCCATTTTGAATAAAGTACACCCCAACTACCATTGCTGGTATCGGGCTGTTTGTACAAAACCCGTGACTGTGACATCATTTCTATCACCGCACTCATCACACTGTCACAGTATTATAAATTTATTTATTTATTTATTTCAGACTAGCTTCTATATACCAATAAAATCTGATGTGGTTTAAGCCAGATCTATTTTATGAGTATAAACACGGGACTTTAAAAACATTGTTACAGTCATGCAACCCTTGGATGATTTTTTATTTTTTTATTATTATTATTTATGATGTATCTTGCTCTGGGTTTGAAAAAAAGAGGCTTGGACTATCGCTTTAATCTATCTACAGTAAACCAGAAGACAAAGAGATCTTTAAAACAATCATTCCACTACTAACAAAATAAATGGCCATAATGGTAGACAAATGGTTCCTTGTGGATGTATGGTTTCTTGCAAAATCTACAGACCAGCCTTTTTATCTAAAAAGACCCGAATGCCAGAGTATAAAGTTCAATAGATCCAGTCACATTGAGCGCCTGAACAGAAGGATCAAAGAACACAAACTGTTTCACACCATCATTCCCCTTTCCATAGCTGGAAGCATCACCGAGATATTCAGTGTAGTATGCTTACTCTCAAACTACCAGTGTAAGCCTCTGGTCAAGGCTTGGATTGAATAAGTAAAAAAGAAAGGACAATTTGTCTCATGTTGTAAATGAATAAATGTAGAACATTGTATTTTATTAAGGTTTACATTTGTTAAATCCTCTTAGCAAAAGACAAGCTTGCAACATTGCACAGAATTGAGTGCTTACAGAAATGCTGCAAAAAGAAAGAGCGTTCAAGAACTAACTTTTATAAAGACCCATTCAAATTTGCAAATAAGTTATTCACCCGGGAGTAAAATGCCACACTAAAAGCAATTAAGTCTGAGCTGGAGAGACGTCTTAAGGAAACATACAGATTAAAAAAGGCAGGAGCCTATGTCAATTCCTTCAAACATCCCACCTATCAATCCACCAAAATACCTAATAGAGGATTGCGCACCTAAGTGGAAAGATGTAGAGCAAAGCTATGAAAAAGGCAAGGGCGTTATCATCTCCTGAACCTAATGGATTCCATATAGAGGGTACAAGAGTGCTCCTGTTGTTCTATGAATCCTGTGGAAATTTATGAAAGTAGCTTGGAATAAACAGGTTGTACCAAGAGCATGGCGTGAGGATCTTTATACTCAAAGAAAAAGACTCTACGAGTGTCGATCAGTTTCGCTCCATTTCCCTGTTAAACATGGAAGGCAAGATTTTCTTCAGCATTCTTCGTTGAGATTATCAGCTTACCTATTGAAGAACTGCTTAATTGACACTTCAGTACAGAAAGCCAGTATTCCAGGTTTCCCAAGGGCATTCTAGGAGTTGTAGTCCTGCAGCTCCCTCCTTGGACTACAACTTTTCTCCTTTCTTGCCGTACTCTGCCACAATATATTATCCAATATTCTTTTCATGTGATTTCTCTCATTGTGGAGTTTCTGGTCAGAGCTCAGAGAAACATATTGAAACAATGATGTGTGCATTGATTCTGCACACACTGAAGTGTGTCAGCATGTAGGTTATCAGAGAGAATTTAAAAGGCTGTTTGAGGCACACTATTATTTGCTTTAAATTAAACCTGGAGTATCATCAGGCCTTGAACATTGTATTTAATACCTGAATGCTACATTGGATGTTCTATTACAGCAAGTTTAAATGATTATATTACACAAGCAATTACAGTGAACAGGACTGAATTGAAAAGAGCTACAGTTTGTGCTCTCCTATTGCAAATGAGGCTTCTATAATTTTACAGGTATAAAAGCTAGATTGGATTTAGTAACTACTGTCATTCTTGGTTAATATTTAGGGCCACCAGGGGCAGTTCTGAGCATTAAATGTAAAATATTGAAACTGTACTGTAGATAGAGACGCTAGCTACATTTAAAAAAAAAAGACTTGTTCTAAACTGATGGCTTGAGGAAGCATACTGTTCAAATTGTTTTTTTTCTTTTATTTGCGTACATTATGTTTTCAGTTGATGCAGGCAACTGAATGGGTGAAAGTTTGAAGGTTGTCTCACTGTTTAATACTTCATGTATTAACTGTGTTTTTTTTTTTTAAAGTTGAATTTACAGTGGCACCCCAAAAACCGTTTACTACCAATACAAAATGTTGGGGTGTTTGTTCATGACTGCCAAGACTAACATCACAGCCTCATTAGAATTATTTTCAAAGAACGTTGACACTAACCTTTTCAAAGTGACATGCCTGTAATCCTTATGTTCTAGATACTACATACACTTTAAAATAATGTAGGTCTTAAATAACATCACTATAAAGTTAAAAACAACATTTTATATTGTAATGGGCTGTCACTGAAGGATTACTGTGAAAAACATGTAGACTAATTAATAACCACTCTATTTTAAAACAGGAATATCCACAGATCCACTTAAACTCTCCTAGCTCTCGATTGTTTTAAGATGTTTTGATCTCTTGCTTTAATCCTTGCTATGTCTAAGATTTTTTATTATGTCTGCTTGCATGTGAAATAGATCGTAAATGCACATTAAGGCTGGTACTTTTCTGTAAGTGTCCATAAGGATACGCATAAGGTTAATGTATTTGTTAGATGTTTTTCATGATCCTCTGTACATGTTAAGTGAAGACAGAAAATGGGAAGCTAGATATAATACTGACACACTTTCTAATTAAAAAAGCTATTGCCCTGTAGAATTCCTATTATGCTACACTGATTTGACTTCCTCTTAGCAGGGAAGGCTCTCTGCAAATACAAACTAGGTGTTTGGCTTTTATCTTGGGAGGTTAAACCTAGTTCTTTCGTAAAACTTGAATGTATACAATGAATGCACAGATCAATCAATTTAAATTCACCATCATCTGCATCCAAGGCAAAACATCAACTGCACCAAAACTACTTTTTAGCTTCTTCTTTCCAGTCATGCTTAGCAGGTTAATAAGCTGTAATACAACACCAAAAACTGAATTTTAATGTCAATAATGTCTCCTGGTAGTCTATTAAAGCAATAAGGCACGACAGGATGTGAGATATACTCTAATATCCACACGCCCCGGGTACGTTATAAGGCACAAGGCGAAGCCAAGTGGCTTTAACTGCCTGGGGTGTGTGTATATTAGAGTATATCCTGCACCCTCAAGTGCCTTATTGCGCTTATAAAATGGATCAACCAACTAATACAAACAAAAAAAAAAAAAAAAAAAAAAACAATACTCTCTGTCTAATAAAATTCCTTCCCACTCTCTTTAATTAACAAAAAAGTATTTTTTTATTAAATAACCTTCCACCTCTGCCAGAACTTAGAAAAAATAGCTGTGTCTAAAACATCACATTCCTTCCCAATACTCTCTGTCTAATATACCACATTCCTTCCCAATACTCTGTCTAATACACCACATTCCTTCCCAATACGCTGTGTCTAATACACCACATTCCTTCCCAATACGCTGTGTCTAATACACCACATTCCTCCCCAATACTCTCTGTCTAATACACCACATTCCTTCCCAATACTCTCTGTCTAATACACCACATTCCTTCCCAATACTGTGTCTAATCATTCCTTCCCAATACTCTCTGTCTAATACACCACATTCCTCCCCAATACGCTGTGTCTAATACACCACATTCCTTCCCAATACGCTGTGTCTAATACACCACATTCCTTCCCAATACTTTCTGTCTAATACACCACATTCGCTGTGTCTAATACACCACATTCCTTCCCAATACTCTGTGTCTAATACACCACATACTACACCACATTCCTTCCCTCTGTCTAATACACCACATTCCT
The DNA here is from genome assembly GCF_017654505.1 of Polyodon spathula. Lineage (NCBI taxonomy): Eukaryota > Metazoa > Chordata > Actinopteri > Acipenseriformes > Polyodontidae > Polyodon > Polyodon spathula. The sequence continues at coordinate 20,631,700 of NC_054535.1, read as the reverse complement.
CCCCAATACTCTCTGTCTAATACACCACATTCCTTCCCAATACTCTCTGTCTAATACACCACATTCCTTCCCAATACTCTCTGTCTAATACACCACATTCCTCCCCAATACTCTAATACACCACATTCCTTCCCAATACTCTCTGTCTAATACACCACATTCCTTCCCAATACGCTGTGTCTAATACACCACACACCAATACTCTCTGTCTAATACACCACATTCCTTCCTTCCCAATACCCTCTGTCTAATACACCACATTCCTACCCCAATACTCCTCTGTCTAATACACCACATTCCTTCCCAATACGCTGTGTCTAATACACCACATTCCTTCCCAATACTCTACACCACATGTCTAATACACCACATTCCTCCCCAATACTCTGTCTAATACACCACATTCCTCCCCAATACTCTCTGTCTAATACACCACATTCCTCCCCAATACTCTCTGTCTAATACACCACATTCCTCCCCAATACTCTCTGTCTAATACACCACATTCCTTCCCAATACTCTCTGTCTAATACACCACATTCCTCTTCCCAATACGCTGTGTCTAATACACCACATTCCTTCCCAATACTCTCTGTCTAATACACCACATTCCTTCCCAATACTCTCTGTCTAATACACCACATTCCTCCCCAATACTCTCTGTCTAATACACCACATTCCTTCCCAATACAATACTCTGTGTCTAATACACCACATTCCTTCCCAATACTACTCTGTCTAATACACCACATTCCTTCCCAATACTCTCTGTCTAATACACCACATTCCTCCCAATCCCAATACAATCTCTGTCTAATACACCACATTCCTTCTAATACACCACATTCCTCCCCACCACATTCCTCCCCAATACTCTCTGTCTAATACACCACATTCCTTCCCAATACTCTCTGTCTAATACACCACATTCCTTCCCAATACTCTCTGTCTAATACACCACATTCCTTCCCAATACGCTGTGTCTAATACACCACATTCCTTCCCAATACTCTCTGTCTAATACACCACATTCCTTCCCAATACTCTCTGTCTAATACACCACATTCCTTCCCAATACTCTCTGTCTAATACACCACATTCCTTCCCAATACTCTGTGTCTAATACACCACATTCCTTCCCAATACTCTGTGTCTAATACACCACATTCCTTCCCAATACGCTGTGTCTAATACACCACATTCCTTCCCAATACTCTCTGTCTAATACACCACATTCCTTCCCAATACTCTCTGTCTAATACACCACATTCCTCCCCAATACTCTCTGTCTAATACACCACATTCCTTCCCAATACTCTCTGTCTAATACACCACATTCCTTCCCAATACGCTGTGTCTAATACACCACATTCCTACTCCCAATACTCTCTGTCTAATACACCACATTCCTCCCCAATACTGTCTAATCTGTCTAATACACCACATTCCTCCCCAATACCCTGTGTCTAATACACCACATTCCTTCCCAATACTCTCTGTGTCTAATACACCACATTCCTCCCCAATACTCTCTGTCTAATACACCACATTCCTTCCCAATACTCTCTGTCTAATACACCACATTTCTTCCCAATACGCTGTGTCTAATACACCACATTCCTTCTCCAATACTCTCTGTCTAATACACCACCTCCCCAATACTCTCTGTCTAATACACCACATTCCTTCCCAATACTCTCTGTCTAATACACCACATTCCTCCCCAATACTCTCTGTCTAATACACCACATTCCTTCCCAATACTCTCTGTCTAATACACCACATTCCTCCCCAATACGCTGTGTCTAATACACCACATTCCTTCCCAATATGCTGTGTCTAATACACCACATTCCCAATACTCCCAATACAATACTGTGTCTAATACACCACATTCCTTCCCAATACTCTCTGTCTAATACACCACATTCCTTCCCAATACGCTGTGTCTAATACATTCCTTCCCAATACTCTCTAATACACCACATTCCTTCCCAATACTCTCTGTCTAATACACCACATTCCTTCCCAATACTCTGTGTCTAATACACCACATTCCTTCCCAATACTCTGTCTAATACACCACATTGTCCAATACTAATACACCACATTCCTCCCCAATACTCTCTGTCTAATACACCACATTCCTCCCCAATCTCTGTCTAATACACCACATTCCTTCCCAATACGCTCTGTCTAATACACCACATTCCTTCCCAATACGCTGTGTCCATTCCTCCCCAATACGCTGTGTCTAATACACCACTTCCCAATACGCTCTGTCTAATACACCACATACTCTCTGTCTAATCCATTCCCCAATACTCTCTGTCTAATACACCATTCCTTCCCAATACTCTCTGTCTACACCACCTTCCCAATACTCTCTGTCTAATACACCACATTCCTTCCCAATACTCTGTGTCTAATACACCACATTCCTTCAATCTCTAATACACCACATTCCTTCCCAATACGCTGTGTCTAATACACCACATTCCTCCCCAATACTCTGTGTCTAATACACCACATTCCTTCCCAATACTCTCTGTCTAATACACCACATTCCTTCCCAATACTCTCTGTCTAATACACCACATTCCTCTAATACACCACATTCCTTCCCAATACTCTCCTAATACATTCCTTCCCTCTGTCTAATACACCACATTCCTTCCCCCAATACTCCTCTGTCTAATACACCACATTCCTTCCCAATACGCTGTGTCTAATACACACTCTCTGTCTAATACACCACATTCCTCCATACTCTCTGTCTAATACACCACATTCCTTCCCAATACTCTCTGTCCAATACACCACATTTCTTCCCAATACGCTGTGTCTAATACACCACATATTCCTTCCCGCTGTGTCTAATACACCACATTCCTTCCCAATACGCTGTGTCTAATACACCACATTCCTTCCCAATACTCTCTGTCTAATACACCCACATACACCACATTCCTCCCCAATACGCTGTGTCTAATACACCACATTCCTCTGTCTAATACACCACATTCCTCCCCAATACGCTGTGTCTAATACACCACATTCCTTCCCAATACTGTGTCTAATACACCACATTCCTTCCCAATACTCTCTGTGTCTAATACACCACATTCCCCCCCTACCCCCTAATACACCACATTCCCCCCCAATACCCTGTGTCTAATACACCACATTCCCTGTCTAATACACCACATTCCTCTGTCTAATACACCACATTCCTCCCCAATACTCTCTGTCTAATACACCACATTCCTCTCCCACATACTCTCTGTCTAATACACCACATTCCTCCCCAATACTCTCTGTCTAATACACCACATTCCTCCCCCCAATACAATACTCTCTGTCTAATACACCACATTCCTTCCCAATACTCTGTGTCTAATACACCACATTCCTCCCCAATACTCTCTGTCTAATACACCACATTCCTTCCCAATACGCTGTGTCTAATACACCACATTCCTTCCCAATACGCTGTGTCTAATACACCACATTCCTTCCCAATACTCTGTGTCTAATACACCACATTCCTTCCCAATACGCTGTGTCTAATACACCACATTCCTTCCCAATACTCTCTGTCTAATACACCACATTCCTTCCCAATACTCTCTGTCTAATACACCACATTCCTTCCCAATACGCTGTGTCTAATACACCACATTCCTTCCCAATACTCTCTGTCTAATACACCACATTCCTGTGTCTAATACCCAATACTCTCTGTCTAATACACCACATTCCTCCCCCCAATATTCCTCCCCAATACTCTCTGTCTAATACACCACATTCCTCCCCAATACTCTCTGTCTAATACACCACATTCCTCCCCAATACTCTGTGTCTAATACACCACATTCCTTCCCAATACTCTCTGTCTAATACACCACATTCCTCCCCAATACTCTCTGTCTAATACACCACATTCCTCCCCAATACCGCTGTGTCTAATACACCACATTCCTCCCCAATACTCTCTGTCTAATACACCACATTCCTTCCCAATACTCTCTGTCTAATACACCACATTCCTCCCCAATACGCTGTGTCTAATACACCACATTCCTCCCCCAATACTCTCTGTCTAATACACCACATTCCTTCCCAATACTTCCCAATACTCTCTGTCTAATACACCACATTCCTTCCCAATACTCTCTGTCTAATACACCACATTCCTTCCCAATACTCTCTGTCTAATACACCACATTCCTTCCCAATACTCTGTGTCTAATACACCTGTCATTCCATTCCTCCCCAATACTCTCTGTCTAATACACCACATTCCTTCCCAATACTCTCTGTCTAATACACCACATTCCTCCCCAATACTCTCTGTCTAATACACCACATTCCTCCCCAATACTCTCTGTCTAATACACCACATTCCTCCCCAATACTCTCTGTCTAATACACCACATTCCTTCCCAATACTCTCTGTCTAATACACCACATTCCTCCCCAATACTCTGTGTCTAATACACCACATTCCACCCCATTCCTAATTCCCAATCCCCAATACTCTCTGTCTAATACACCCATTCCTTCCCAATACGCTGTGTCTACATTCCTTCCCAATACTCTGTGTCTCCTTCCCACTCTGTGTCTAATACACCACATTCCTCCCCAATACTCTCTGTCTAATACACCACATTCCTCCCCAATACTCTCTGTCTAATACACCACATTCCAATACTCTCCAATACACCACTCTCTAATACACCTCCTTCCCAATACGCTGTGTCTAATACACCACATTCCTTCCCAATACTCTCTGTCTAATACACCACATTCCTCCCCAATACTCTCTGTCTAATACACCACATTCCTCTCCAATACTCTCTGTCTAATACACCACATTCTTCCCCAATACTCTCTGTCTAATACACCACATTCCTTCCCAATACGCTGTGTCTAATACACCACATTCCTTCCCAATACGCTGTGTCTAATACACCACATTCCTCCCCAATACTCTCTGTCTAATACACCACATTCCTCCCCAATACCCTGTGTCTAATAAACCATATTCCTCCCCCAATAATCTGGTGTTACTACTTTCATGAATACCTGCAGGCTCCAAGCCCTGTACAATCTGTTGGTCTTGAGAATCTTCTTCCCCTTCATGGTTATCCCCTCTTACTACATCAGGAATGTCCCACACTGGAACAAGCCTATCAGAATTCTGACTCATGTAAATGATTGGCTATTATGTGATCTACATGTTTCTTAAAACATGTTTTCATTCATTTCTACTGTGTAGGTGACTAGACCTAGCACTTTCTGCAGCACACCTGGAATCCAGTTTACCCCCTTTCCTCCCCAGTAATTCTTTACCAGCATCCTCTGCTGGGGAAGAAAAGACTGAAGACAGCCTTTAATGTGTTTATCATGGCTGTTTTTTTTGCTGTTCCTGCCTCTTGTATTTGAGCTGCAAAATGTGGTTGAATCAAAGACAGGATTGTACCGGAGCTGTATTAAGGTGGGAAAACAAAAACTTGTCTCAAACCATTTTCATATTTTCTCTTTTCTTCCCACACTCTGCCATAATATATTATCCAATATTCTTTCTATATGAATTCTCTCATTGCAGAGTTTCTGGTCAGAGCTCAGAGGAACATATTGAAACAATGATGTGTGCATTGATTCTGCACACACTGAAGTGTGTCAGCATGTAGGTTATCAGAGAGAATTTAAAAGGCTGTTTGAGGCACACTATTGTTTGCTTTAAATTAAACCTGGAGTATCATCAGGCCTTGAACATTGTATTTAATACCTGAATGCTACATTGGATGTTCTATTACAGCAAGTTTAAATGATTATATTACACAAGCAATTACAGTGAACAGGACTGAATTGAAAAGAGCTACAGTTTGTGCTCTCCTATTGCAAATGAGGCTTCTATAATTTTACAGGTATAAAAGCTAGATTGGATTTAGTAACTACTGCCATTCTTGGTTAATATTTAGGGCCACCAGGGGCAGTTCTGAGCATTAAATGTAAAATATTGAAACTGTACTGTAGAATGAGACGCTATCTAGAATGATGGCTTGTGGAAGCATATCTTTCAAATTGTGTTTTTTCTTATCTTTGGGTACATTGTTTTCAGTTGATGCAAGCAACTGAATGGAGGAAAGTTTGAAGGTTGTCTCACTGTTTAATACTTCATGTATTAACAGTGTTTTTTTAAAGTTGAATTTCCAGCCAAACCCCCCCCCCCCTCCAATTTTAAATATTGCACCAGCATTTTCAAAAAAATCAATCTTAGTGTTTTTATTGAAATCAAACAGCAACAATTGCTATCTTGTTAGAAAGACAGCCAAATTATGCCTCATTTTCTTATTTCAGGTAGTTGTACATTTCATGCAACGCTATGAATGTTTCCCAGGAATTGGAAGATAAAAACAAGATTTATAAAAGATAAGAAAGCTGTCACACAAGTACAGTGACACCCCAAAAACCTTTTATACAAAATGAGAGAGTGGGGTTTGTTCATTGATTTAACCACAAATATGGTTTCTGCAACAGTGACTCAAGACTGGCATCACAGCCTCATTAGAATTATTTTCAAAGAAAGTGGACACTAACCTTTTCAAAGTGACATGCTGGTAATCCTTACATTCTAGATACTGCATACACTTTAAAATAACGTAGGTCTTAAATAATGTCCGAGAATTCTGATGGACTTGTTCCAGGGTGGGACATTCCTGATGTAGTAAGAGGGGACAACCATGAAAGGGATTCTCAAGACCAACACATTTTACTGGGCCCAGAGCCTGCAGATATTAGTGAAAGTAGTAACAGCAGGCTGCAGTGCATTAAGAAACCTCCTGATCTGTATTGATGACAAACGACTTGTGTCAGGTTGCGCAGTCCTTCCCATCCACGGAGAGCAAAACAGAATTTTAATGCAATATTTTTAGGGACTCCAACTGTTGTTGTTGTTGTTGATTCCAACTTAGCCACTTCACATAAGGACTAGCAAGTTTACATCAAGACTAGCAAGTTTTAAAAGGTACTAGTCCTTTGGACTAGTAGCACAATATTGTAGTTTCTAACCCTGTAGCCCGGAGTCAAAATACCCAATATCAAAAGATTGGTATACTCTCAATTAACACACTTTAATAAAGAGATCCATACCCAACCAATAACAATAAATATAGGGGACTACTTTGCAGTAATGAAAAACACAGCTTACTGTTAAACAGCTTACATAAAAACTTGCACTCAGACCACCCTGTAGTAAAAAGTATTCTAATAATTAGAACCCTATTGTTATCATGCATAACCTAAAATAGCTACAGTAATCTGAGAGCATGGGGGATACGATTAACAAACCACTTCAATACCGAGCAGGAAAGTTTATTTCATATAAATAGCAGCACTTTAACAGTTCCCAAACATGCACTTCCAGCCAATTCCCAGCGTGAAATACTATTTTTTTTCTTGACAATAACACACAAAGTCTGTCTTACCCAAATTGCATTTCCCCCAAAACCTGTACTCTCAGCTCACAAAATCCAAACGCAGTAGCTCTCATTTAATTTAAAATCGCCACTTTTTATGCACCTGGGCTAATTGAGACACAGCTGAACTATCTCCATGGAGACTCACACAGTGCTGCCTGTGGATTTAAAGGAGCAGTCACAATAAATAAATACATCTTAACACTATAAACAAAAGTGAACTTTACACCACACACACCAAGTGAAATCAAATAAATAATGCAAACCAAAAATTATAATACAATAAAATAATAAACAAACAATAATAATAATAATAATAATAATAATAATAATAAATAATAATAATAATAATAAATAAATAAATAACAGCCTTTACATTTCAGTGAGGAAATGACTGACTATTGAATTCCCCCTGCTGATAGGCTTGTGTCAAATCTAACTTGGTGAATTTATTACTCCCTGTCAATGTGGAAAATAAATCTTGTGGTTTAGGAATGGGGTACTGAATGACCTCTAGTCAGGGGCTGATTGTTACTTAGTAATCTCCACAAATGCGCACCCCACCGTCAGTTTTGGGTACACAAACAATGGGTGCAGCTCATTCACTGTAAGCTATGGGGGAAAATATTCCCTGCTGTTCAAGCTTATTCATCTGATAATTCACAGCTTCTCTCAATGCATAGGGAACTGGTCAGGCTTTACAAAATTTGGGAACACCCTTCTCTGACACAAGCAATTTAGCTTTGATTCCCTTAACCAATCCCCTTTCTACTTCAAAAACAGATGCATAGTCTACTGGTTTACTCTTGACCGGTCTAAGTTCAGCTGTTGGATCCAATTTCATCCCATGAGGGCCAACATTTTCCCCTGGAGACTAAGAGATTTAACATCACAACCTCATCACTGCATTCTACTTTCACTTGAATTTCCCCCAGTAATTCTAACGGTTGTGCCACATACGTTCTTCTAATATTACTGACATGGGAGCCCCGGTATCTACTTCCTTTCTTATTTAACCATTACATCTGACCATTACCATATATAGTCTAACATACTCATAATCAGAATTCATAGCATGAAGTCCCAAATCAGTCTCCCATTCAGTGGCGAAATGTTCCACGTTCCAGGTCTGTTGTCAGGCAACACGTTTCACTTGCGTTGCTCCAGTGAGTGGCTCGGGAGCTGGGCTTGAAAAAAATGCTTGGTTGACTCACAGATTTCTGAAATGTGCCCTTGCTTTTGTAAGCCCATTCAAAATGTCCCAGCTATAAACGCGTCTTGCATTGGAACTTCCTATATCTGAGCTCTGCGGCGAATGTCTGGTTCTAAGGCAGCGGAAACAGATAGGAACAGTTATTTCATTGCTCTTTGCTGGCAGATCAGAAGCTTGCTTCCCAAGTCGCGATGCTCTGTAGTTTTTAGCGGTGGTAGTCCTCGGTGTACCCATGTTGTCCATCTGCAGCTGGTTAGGGGATGTGAACTGTTGCATACTTGTCAGCCGTGGTATCAGACACTATGCAAACTGTGATTAAGTAGCCAAGCTATGCCAACCTCTTAGTTAGAGAAGAGATAACTCTATCTGATTTGTTTTATAGCTAGATTAAGAACAGGTTTATTTTATTTCAGGGAAGCAGCAATATAATTGAACAGCCACACACAGGGAGGTCCACAAGTTGCCATCAGTTATAAAACATGTATTATTCCAACAATTAAAATTAATCAATTAGCAATCTCATAATACATTAATTGGTAAAATATAGAAAAAAGAGAGTATATATAAGATGGGAGTCCAGATAATTTCAGATCTTTCCAGGGTTCAAAAGTCTGTAAAGTCCATCCGTTCAAATAGTCCAATCCAGTGGTGTGTATGAGAAACAACTACAACAGATGTTCGGAAGGGGGAGGGGGCAGGGCTAAAGCAGGAGACAATCTAATAATAATAATTAAAAAAAAAAACACAACACACACACACAAAAAAAAAAAAACGCAGAATCAACGTATACTTTCAGTGATGAAATAAATATAAACTATTAAAGAAAAAAAATCCAAACTTAAAACAAAAAAATTAAAAGGCAACACTTAACTTTGAAGGGGGGAGTAAACAAATCCCTCCCCCCTTTAGATAGCAAAAACTGTGACTCAGTCTCCTGGCCGTTAGCTCACTCAGCCTCGCTCTGCTGTCCCGTTTATCAAGCTACTCCACGGATCCAGCTGTCAGCCTCCTTGTTAGTGTGAACAGGCTCTGCTTGTCCCTGCTTCGGTCAGTCTTTATAGTTGCAACCCAGAAAAACAGTCTGGAAAAGACTCAAGCTACCACACATCCCAACGTACTAGGTGTTTACAAAGTCACAAAATTTCCTGTCTTTTCTCTGTCTTTCTCCCGTCTCTTGTTCGCTGTATTTTTCACATACCTCTTCAGTCGTGCATACTGATAAATCCTCTCCTGATCACTCATTTTATCACCAAACTCCTCAATGCAATCCGAGTCATTATTTTATTACTATAACATCTCAAAAAACTCTGCAAATGTCTATGATATTGTCTGAGCGCTGGATACGGAAGCAGTTATCTTCTTTGTTTGTATCCGTGTTATCACTGTGGTGCAAGGGTTATGTGTATTGCTCAGAATCATCCCCTTTTTTGGGGGATTCCTTCAGCTCCTATCGGTCACACTCAGCCATTGAAACGTTTTTTTGGCTTTTTCCGGAGAAAAAATGACCAGATGATGTCAGACAGAGTCTAATATCAGACTGGAAAAGACCTGGTCCGACATAGGACCGCAAAGGATTAAGGTTGCAATGTACTCTGACAGAGACATGCTTGATTTCTGTCTGCATTTCTGAAGCTATACCTTTTGGCTAACACATTATTTTTAGTTGAGTAAAAGTCTAGCAGTGCTTTCATTAACAAATTGAACTAAATGTCACATTGAACTCACAGTTTTTCAGCGCTACAAGACCTTTCAGCAAAGCCAACGTTTTTGGTCTGGCAACTGAATGAAATAGAGCTCGTTTCTTGTCCCCCTCAATGCTGTCCACTTCCAAAAACTGTTGGAACCTTTCTTCATATGTGCTGAAGCTTTCTGAAGCTTCATCGTAGCACAAGCTGGGCTCACTGCTGAAGAGCGCCATTCTCTTTGTTTTGTCTTCTTCAGTGGCTCACTACTGTTACCGGATATTATCCGAATCCTGACCTTGTCGCCAATTGTTGTATCTTAGGCTGCGTATACACACTGCAGTTGGCTCGACAACTGTATTTACAAACAGCACTTGTTTGTTATGCACACACACCTTTCATTACTGAAGTGAGTGCACTCCCTGTTTAAACAAACCACTGAACTCAGGCCATCATTACACACTGATCGCAAGGTTTTGTAAGACAACATACAGGCTATGTTTTTGTTTATGCTTTTGGAAGAAAGTACTGTACGTAATCGAGAGCTCATCAAGAACAGCTATGCTCTTCACTGTTTTGCTTTTTCATAACTGCTAAATACAGTGGCGACGATCTGCAAGTCCGTGACAGTAGATCGAAATATTTGGGCGATCTTCCGACCAGAAGGCTGATGGAAACGAATCAAGTGCTTTACAAATGACTGGATTAAAAATGTACGCATGTCTAAGGAGTCATATCATTTGTCTTTGTTATTTACTGAGACATTTACTATTTATCAATATTACAAAATCAACTTGGCAATTCAGGCACCAATATAATTGTGTACGTATACAAAGCATATTAAGAGCAAAAGGTGAACTCACAACTGCATTTAGCCTGTCTGTGTACAATACGAGTCCACAAGACACAATGTATTTTTAATGTTCCTTTATTATTAGCAAAGGCGGTCAATGTAACCTTAATATGCATGCATGCTCTCAACTTACATTTTTTTGACAATTCAAATACAATTGATACAGTCATCAATACTTCAAAATACAATCATTTTTATTATTTAGTGGTGTCTAATGCAGCACAGTGGTCAATGATCAGTTTGAGTGAAACTGGGGGCCGCCTAGGAACCCTCCAAAGCTCTGGAGTTGGGGTTGTACATGCTCTCAGATGCATGGACCACTTTCTGAAGCAAACTTGAACATGACTTTGTAGAAAAAGAAATTCAGAAATGACTTCACTTACAACTTGACAGATGGATCAACCTGATAAATTACACATGAGGCTAGTTACCAAACACAGTTTTTAAAAGGTTACTGATCAAACCTTTCACAAGCATGCACAATTATGATATTAATTTTTATTAAACCTCAGCTGCAATTGCAAATCAATGCAATCTATGCTTAACTCAATCAGATGTCTTAAATACAGGATTCACAGAGTTTATTTGATATTTAAATTGTTTGATTGCTGAATTGCCTGTTTTCCTTGGTTAGTCTTGTAAAATAGTTATGTCGTTATTAAATGAAGCAAACATATTTGAATTACCTTATGATTACAGGTACTTGTCTTTAAAGTAAGATGACACTATTATTATTTTTATTTTTTTTTATTATACACACATAAGCTTACTTGACTAAAAAAAAAAAAAAAAAAAAAAAAAAAAAAAATGAAATCCTACTTGGAATAGCCTACACAACAAGCTTCAATATGAAAGTTGAAAGTTCAGTTCAGTAAAGAACAACGACAAGTTTTTAATGAAAAAAAAACAACATTAGCCTACTTCACTAAAGTAAAAATGTGCTTCTGTTATTTTGGAAAAAATATCCACAATAGGAGACTGCCCCAATTAAACGAGACACAGTTGAGACGACCATAGTCACACCTGTTTTGATTCTTAATGAAAAGAAAAATAATGAAATCACATCATATTATGATTAAATGTTAAATACGTAATTTTAAATATGAGGCAATGTTTTTTTTACAACTTTCATTGCAACAGCAGCCTGAGAAACCACAGGCGACTCCTACTTTAAAAGTTCAACGTGGTTTACGCAAGGCACAGTGTAATCACGTAGGCCTACTGACTGCGCTGTGCTACGCAACCCGCCTTGCTGTGAAAAGTGATCTACATTCATCATTTGAAAATACTGTATCCCAATTAAATGAAGTGACTTCCCAATTTAATGACATAAATAGAAAATGTACCCCATTTTAGAAGTAAACCGACTATCAGTATCCAGATTAGTAACAACATTTTATTTATAGTTGTTCATGGCCCCGCAGCAAAATGATCCTACTAACCTCCTTAAAAAAAACAAAAAAACCATAAATAACCGTCTAGTTCTTTCTTTCTTTTTTCCCCCTAATGAATATAATTTAATAATAGAGGATCTAAGCAAACTAAACTAACAACTTCCTAGCCTATATTTAAGTAATTATTTTTATAAGTTATATTTTCTCCAAACTGCCAAGTCACACCACTGCTATCGTTAGATATTGTAAATAATGCAGTGTAGACTATGGGTCTGTTCTGTGTGTTACCTATTAATAAGCCACATTTTATTTTGTACTGTTCTCTTTGTCTGGACTCACTTATTTCCGAACCCAAATACATAACAAATTGATGATGAGGATGGGATCTCGCTAAAAAGGATTGAGCAAGGTTAAAAAAAGGGAAGAGCAGAAGAATGGCTGCTATCTGAAGAGCTGAAGATTTTCACTTCGATGAAAATGATGTACCTGGATAGGCTTGAGCAGTACTTCTGTGCTAACGAAATTGCAGATGAGTGTAAGAAGGCAGTTTTTCTAACGGTGGGGGGCCGAAAGACACATGGCATGCTCACCAACCTTATGTTTCCAGACAAACCTAGCACAGTTAAAGAAACTGTCAGTAAATTGCCGTTTTGGGACATTTTTGGAGGAATCTCTACGAGGCCGGCTGGTTTGTGGACTCTGAAGTGCCAAACTAAGAGACAGGTTGCTGAATACTCCCTCTACGAAGGACCTAATGCTGGCTGCTGGCCTCGGTGTACGAAAGCACGAAGAAAAGCTCAAAGCAGTTTTCTCAAAGGCCAACTGTGTCTACAAATGCTAGCAAGGGAAAGATGGCACCGATGGTGAAGAAGAGCCCTTGTTTTCGTTGTTCAGGAATGAGCCAATCTCCAGATTCCTGCTACTTTAAGGATTTAAAGTGTTGGTGTTGTGGAAAAGAAGAAAGAAAGAAGATGAAAGCAGAGACTGCTGGAGAACGTTGGAAGACACGGGCCACTGGCGGGGTTCACTACCTCACAAATAGACCAGTGGACACCCCATTAAGCGCGGATTCTGAAAACAGTAACCTTCAGTCTGACTGGGATGTTGAATTGCACACTGTAAATTCTAGCATTGTTTTTGAAAAACCATACTATGTAAATGTAAATATTAATGATGTCGTCGTGAGAATGGAAAAAGACACAGGAGCTGCTGTAAATCTGATTTCGCAAAAAGTGTATGACCAAAAGTTTCCTAGGGTTAAGCTCCAGCCCATTGATTGTGTGTTAAAGACATATACAAATTAAATGCTTGATGTGTTGGGTAAACTAAATGTAAGTGTAATGTACCGAGAAGAAATCTTTGATTTGGCACTTGTAGTTACTAAGGGAAATGGCCCTGCATTGTTGGGTAGAGATTGGCTCAGCAAGCTGAAACTAGACTGGAAAAAGATACTTCGAGTTACTGATGCTGTAGGAGCTCTGTGTAATAAGTACCAGTCTGTTTTCAGCCCCAAAATTGGTTGTGTGACTAGAGTTAAAGATAGTCTGAGGGTGGCTAAAGACGCCACACCAAAATTCTGTAAAGCAAGACTGGTACCTTATGCTTTGAAACCAGCTGTAGAAAGTCAGTTAAAAGAGCTGGAAAAACAGTGTATAATTTCAAAAGTTGACTTTAGTGAATGGGCTGCTCCTTTAGTATGTGTGCCAAAACAAGATGGTAGTGTACGCATTTGCGGGGATTACAAGGTTACCATAAATCTATGGTTAGAGGTGGACCAATACCCAATTCCAAGAACCAGAGATCTGTTTGCAAAATTGGCAGGGGGAACTAAATTCTCAATGTTAGTCCTCTCCCAAGTTTACCAGCATGTGGAGCTGAACGAACACTCTTACTAATAAACACAACACTAGGATTGTTTAAGTATAACTGACTACTGTATGGAGTAGCTATGGAACTGCTATTTTTCAGTGAATTATGCACCAGATCTTGCAGGATCTGGAAGGGGTCATCTGTTATTTGGATGACATACTGATAACGGGGGAACAAGGAACACCTGGTAAACCTGGAAATGGTGCTGTCTAGGTTAGAAAGTCATGGCATACGGCTTAAAGAAGCCAAATGTAGTTTCTTCCAGGATTCAATCAAATATCTTGGGCATGAAATAAATGCACAGGGAATTAGTCCCATCACTGGGAAAACACAAGCTGTTGTTGGAGCACCTGTTCCCAAGAATGGGCCAGAACTTAAATCATTTCTGGGCCATCTAAATTACTACTGGAAGTTTATTCTTAATTTGTCCACACTAATTAGCCCCGTGACTGAGCTACTGCTGGAAATGGTCTGAGGGTTGCGATCTGGCATTCTGTGAAGCTAAAACCTAACTAACTTCTTCTAAAGTGTTAGTGCATTATGACCCGACGCTGCCAGTAGTGCTGGCGTGTGATGCAACTCCTGTATGAATTGGAGCAGTTATTTCACACATGTGTAGGGATGGCTCAGAGCGCCCCATAATATTTTCCTCACAGACACTGACTAAAGCAGAGAGAAATTACTCACAAATCAAGAAAGAAGCATTGGGTATAATTTTTGGAATTATGCAATTTAAAGAATATTTGTGGGGAAGAAAGTTTACTCCCATGACAGATCATAAGCCTTTAGTTACGATTCTGGATCCTAAAACAGGAGTACCATCATTGGTGGCTACCCGTATTCAAAGGTGATCATTGATGCTATCTGCTTATCAATATGAGATCAGATACAAATGTTCTGAGGATAGTACTAGTGTGGACACATTATCCAGATTGCCATTAGATGTAGAAAACCCTCCACAGCCAAATCCAATATATCGAGTCTCGTTTGCAGATGAGCTGCCAATTACAGTTAAAGCGATAAGGCAGAGACAGATAAATTTCATGTGTTGAGTAAAGTGAGGTACTATACACTCACAGACTGGCCAAATACTGTAGATGAGGATGGTCTTACGCCTTATATAAATCGGAAAACAGAGCTAACTGTAGAGAACGGCTGTGTTTTGTGGGGTTTTGTGTGGTAATTCCGAAAAACTTACAATCAAGAATGTTAATAGAATTACACAAACAACACCAAGGCATTGTAAAAATGAAAATATTAGCTTGCAGTTTGTTCTGGTGGCCAAGCTTAGATTCTGCTATAGAAACCAAATGTAAGGCATGTGAAAAATGGATGGGTAGCAGCAATTTACCTGCTGTAGCGCCTTGCAACCCATGGAAGTGGGCTAGTAGACCGTGGCAAAGGATACATATTGATTACACAGAGAAAGGCAAACATACTTTTCTGGTGGTTATCGATGTGTATTCTAGATGGCCTGAAGTAGAGCTTGAACCAAATGCCACTTCAGCAAAAACAATTCAGATATTAAGGGAGTTATGTGCTGCCTATATGTTGCCGGAGGAGATCGTCTCTGACACTAGGCCTCAGTTTACTTCCGGTGTTTCAACAGTTCCTCAGGCTAAACGGTGTTAGACATACTCGATCCGCTCCATACCATCCAGCTTCCAACGGTGCTGCGGAACGACTGGTGCAGACATTTAAACAAGCTTTTGAGAAAAGTAACAAACCCGGCTTGTTGGCACAGCATCGAGTTACAAATTTTCTGTTAGCTTACAGATCGACTCTGCAGTCGACAACAGTGAAAACTGAAGCAGAGCTGTTTTTAAAGAGACAGCTTTGCACGCTTTTCTCATTGCTGAGACCGGACACATCACAACACATGCAGCTTCAACAACAAAAACAAATGCAGTGGCAGAATGCAAATTCTAGACCTACACTCAGGTCTCTGCTTCCTGAACAACGTGTACTGGTAAAAAATAACAGGGGAGGAGGAAACAAATGGCAAAACGGGATAATTAAGAAGGTACTAGGTCCAGTAACGTACATGGTTTTGGTAGCATGTGAACTTGTAAAGAGACACATTAATCAAATGTGGGCTGTGAAAGAGAATGATGTATCTGAGATTGAAACAAATGAAAGAAATACTGCGTGGGTGTGATGGTGATGATGTTGCTGTATCCACTGAGTCAATTGGATGTAACACTGAAAATGTTGGAAATGCTGAAAGTGTAGGTAACTGAAATGCCAATGTATGTAACTGTTTCAAATGGTGAAAATGTAAATACTGAGTCATGTACAACAAGTTCTGTTGTAACTCGTCCCAAACATAACCGTAAGCCTCCAAATAGATTGAATTTGTAATTGGAAAAAAGGGAAAGAATGTAAGGGGGTTTTCTGTTAAGGGGGAGATGTTATGTATTACTCTGCAGGTGCAGAGTGTGTCCATGTGCACAATATATAACAACACGTGTAAGGCCACGTGTTAGCTAACACTTGCAAGACTGCATGTTCTAAGAGTATAAAAGCAAATGCAAGTGTGTTCTGTGTGTTACTGATTAATAAACCACGTTTTATTTTGTCTGGGCTCACTTATTTCCAGACCCAAATACATAACAGTATGAAACCAGTGTTCATGTAGGGTGTGTTTTATTGTGTGTTTTTATTTGTATCTATGTTGAACTTATAGTGTATTCTGAATAATGTTTGATATTATTACTTTTAAATTGTTTAAAGGCAAAACCATAACAAAACATATAATAATAGTATGTATACACTGAGAAAAAAAGTAGAGTAGCAAAATATATAGTTTGCCTCCCCTGTGCTCTATGGGTTAGGTGCCTATGGTCTCAGTCAAGTTACAGTTCAACTGCTCAGTTTAACTGCTCAGTGTCTAAACTGCACAGAATGACTTTTTAACACCTAATGAAGCAGTCGTATAATATTTATTATTATGTTGGCATAAACATGAAGGATACCATAAGAAACATAAGATGATAAATGCATTATCAGAGGCATAAAAAAACATGTATGAATCAAACCGTAATTGGAAAAGCACTGAATGGTCCTTGATTTCTGTTTATGCCTGAAATAACATGCAGTTACCTTGTACTTATTGAAATCATTCTCATATTTTTGTGACAATTATAAATCACACCCTCATACAGCTGACATGTGAAGTGTTATTTCATATAACTTATTTTAATATTGATACTTTAATAGTGTTTTTTTGGGTAGATGCCAGTACAGATCAATTTATTGATTATATACTCCATTAACTACTAGTACTACTAGTAGTTGGTAATTGTTGCCTATTACTGGGTGCATGTGGCAAGTTCTCTGAACCATGTGTAAATGGGACTGAACAAAACAGATGCACAGACACCTCTACTTTTAAAATGATTCTTGGATGTGTTTATTAAAACTATCTATTTAACTATCTAGTTTAGTTGCTACTGCATGTTGATCACCCGGTAAGATTAAAATGCAGTTTAAAGAGTAAGTAACAGGGTACTGGAAAATAGAGCGTTATACATGCCCACGTGTTGCTACAGCTCTTTCAGTGACGTGCCTGTAATTTTTCTTTTCATTGTTAACATCCTGACAACTTTTTACACTTGTAGTTTAAAGTCTGTTTTAAAGCTCTTTTCAAAATGTCTGATCTAGTGCACTGATAGTGTAATATAATTCAGGAATTGTAACAGTTGTGACCATTGTGGTGATTTGTCATTGCTAGGTATTGTACAGTGCCTTGTCTTTTCAGAAAAGCGAGAGGATGTGTGTGTGTGTGTGTGTATATATATATATATATATATATATATATATATATATATATATATATATATATATATTCATCTAGTACTCATTATCATGACATTTTGAACACTCCATTCATGAGTAAAGTACTGTAAAACTCTGTGAGGTAACTCCTGTATAAACAGGCCCCGGCAGCTCCACTCCACTTGAGTGTGAATGTTATGTTTCACATGGATTTCTACCATTGTTGCTATCAAGTGTATCTTAACAAAAAGGCAGATAATCACAGTTAATTTCAACTAGCAATTAACTATTTATTTACTTATGCATAAGCAGCCTTAACTTGTCTTAGTTACTGCAAATGCATAGTTAGCTCAAATTAAAACATACCCTCTTTGAAAAGCTGCAACTCCAATGAACACATAACAAGCAACTCTACAAAAGGATATATAAAGCCATTACATATTGGTGCCTATCTATATAAGCAAACATAAATTAACGTAAGCTTTCATAGAGAATCCAACTGCCAGGAAATTAGCTTCATTAAATTCAAATCATGTTTTGGTAACTCAGAAAGACTGCAAACATCTTAAAGAGAAATGTACTGGAAAAAAAATACTCTAAAAAGATATACATTGCTGTGCAAAAGTCTTAGACACACACATTCTGGATATATACTATATATATATATATATATATATATATATATATATATATATATATATATATATATATATATATATCGATTTTATGAGCATCAGTAATTTACACACAGCCTCCACTAGTGTTTTCCACTATTACAACTTTGACTGTTATTAATACAGCTTAGTTTGGATGAGAAGAAACCAAGCTTGTCATTTAGCAATCTTTAATTCACATTGATCAGAATCTTCAAAAACTTGTGATCACCTTAGAAGTTTTTCAACACTAGTGTTGTACAGTTAGCATTTAATATTACTCGTGATTGTACTTCACAACATAATCTATTAGGTAAATGTGTCATGTTGTACTGTACTGTGGGGGACACCCCCCCAAAAAAGTCTTCTGAAAACGCGTGTCACACAGGCTTATATATATATATATATATCTATATATCTATGATATATATATTATATATATATAGATATATATTTCGGTTTAGTAGTCACAATGAATTCACAGATTCACTGCTTTATAAATCTTATTTAATATTTAGGAGTGCAGAGTTATATAAAATGTATTTTGAAAATATATTGTCAAGCAAAAAAAAAAAAAAAAAACACACCTATATATATTAGGTTAACGAACAGCGAACATTTTGACAAAGGCGTTACAGTTCATATTTTTAATGCTTGGGTGGCTTGTGAGCAGTGCCAGTGTCTTCGACATCTGCAGTAAATTTAGACTTGTCTGCTAATGTAATAAATGTACTTGACAGCTGTCTGTCAGAAACAAAATAGTTAAATTAATTTCACTTTTTCAAACCCTGAAAATTATAGCCTTTTTTATCCCCCAGGGATAATGTATAAATTATCTACCATCTGCATACACCGAAATGTCTGTTCAGTTACACGCAGATGACACTGCAATTTGTAACATCAAAATTATTGGAACTACTTGTTATGGCAATGACCTTGGGGATTAAAAATAGTCCAAATTAAATGAATTGGTTCATTTTAATACAGCATTTAATTTACAATGAAGCCATTTTCTGGCAATAAGTTCATATAATAATAATACACAAAAATCAACTTTCATTAGGTATATACTATTTTACAAGATTTATTGGGGAGTAATTTACATCTACTGTGGCTAAGATCATTAAAATAGACTCCCATACTCATTTTGGCTTTTACCAGCTGAATGTACTTATTTTGGTATGTTGTTTATTGGGTGACTTTAAACAGTCTGTCACTTACTATATGTATTCATAAAGGTCAGTCAGGTTTGATGTTAAGCTACCAGTACGATATTCCCCTTATAATTTACACACAAAAATAGTTTCTCATGAAAGGCCCAATTGTTGGATAACAGGATTCATCATTTCATGTTAATATAGTCTGGATTTGTTTATATTTTGCAGGACGCACTTTAGAAACTTAGTAATTAGTTAAATATATTAAATCTACTACTGCTACATGATGTGAACATTAATGAATTGATTCCTGATTATAAGAACCAGAATGCATTATGCATTCAACCTCTTTGAAGCAATGGTGTAATGGTGGAACTAACATTTAATCTGGTTGGAAATTTACAGAAGGGGAAGAAGACAAGACATATTTATATTGGATGTTAAAGGGTATCTTGTTTGCTGACGTTTTTACCTTACTTAAGTTCAGTGTCGAGAAAAAGTTTGTAAACCCCTTAGGATTTTCACAATTTTCAAACCTAAAATGTTATTAGGTCTTAATCTAAGTCCTAATAATAGATAAAGTTAACCTGATTAAACAAATGACACAAAAACATGATATGTGATTCAACATTCAATATCCATGTGTGAAAAATAATGTGAACCTTTAGATTCAGTAACTGGTGGCACCCCCTTGAGCAGCAATGACTTCAACTAAACGTTTCCTGTAACTGTTGGTCAGTCTCTCACATCAGTTTTGAGGAATTTTGGCCCATTCCTCCTTACAGAACTGTTTCAACTCGGTGACATTTGAGGGCTTCCTTGCATGGACAGATCTCTTCAGGTCCTGCCACAACATTTCGATGGTGTTTAGCTCTGGACTTTGACGAAAATGCAGAATTTCTTCTTCTGCAGCCATTCTTTTGTAGATCTGCTTGTATGTTTAGGATCATTGTCTTGCTGCATGACCCACTTTTGGTTCAACTTCAGTTCACGGACGGATGGCCTGATATTCTCCTCTAGAATCTTCTGATACAATGCAGAATTGATGGTTGTGTCAATGATGGCAAGCTGTCCAGGTCCTGAGGCAGCAAAGCAGCCCCAAACCATCACACTCCCACCACTGTGCTTGATGGTTGGGATGAGGTTTTTCTGTTCAAATACAGTGTTTGGTTTTTGCCAAACATAACATTTTTCATTGAGGCCAAAAAGTTCTACCTTTGTGGATCATCTATGTGCTCTTTGGCGAACTTCAGATGGGCAGCAGTGTTCTTTTTAGAGAGCAGTGGTTTCCTCCTGGCAATCCTTCCATGAACACCATTCTTATTCAGTCTTTTTTTCTGATAATTGAGTCGTGAACACTCACATTAGCCAAGGCGAGAGTGGCGAGAGAGTTTGGTAGGACGACTGCTCCTGGGTAGAGTGACTGTGGGTCTTCAACTTTCTTTGTTTGTAGACAAAGAAAGTTGACACTGTCTGACAGTGGATTGGGGGAGCTCCAAATCCTTAGAAATGTTTTGTAACCTTTTCTAGACTAATGAGCATCAATATCTTTTTCTGAGGTCCTCAGAGATTTTTGTTGATCGTGGCATGACATGTTTCCATACACCTGTATGGTGAAGACCAACTCACAAAGTTTCTGATCTTTATATAGGGTGGGGCCTCCCAAACTCACCTCTGAAGATCTAACTAATTATTTAAACACTTGATTCTAATTATCCCCTTAATTGAGCTGATAAATCCAGAGGTACACATATTTTGTCACATACCCTGAATCTTAATTACTCATTGTTTGTCTAATTCATACATCATTTTGTTTCAAAAGACATGGAATGGGTTAATATAAACCCTATTGGAAAGTTAAGAAAAGACCGGTTTTGATTTAAGAGGGTTATCATGGTAAAACTATGGAATTTTCATAATTATCACTGGGGTTCACAACATTTTTCACTGTATAATTGTGTTGCGGAGTCTTGAGAAATGATACGTTTGAAGCATGGGTGTCATTGGAAATAAATGCTCCTTACTTTAAAGGAACTGTCGTCTACTTTTTGGGCTACATAGTCATAAAAGTTTCTTAGGGTATGTCCCACATCCCCTTTAATTGGTCCAAACTCTGAACAAATCTGTAGAAAAATGTACTTGATGTACAAAGTCTGAAGTACGACACTCAAACAAATAGTTAATAATGACATTGATACCATACATGTTCCTTCCAAATTGTGCGTTAACAGCTATGACCAAAGCATCACCCAAAAGATTTAACTAATTTTGCTTTATAAAGTTGAATGAAACCTGCTGAATGTTACATTAACATATGTGACATTTTGAAATCTAACATGAAATACTGTACTACTGTTATGGCTTCCAGTAAACTTTTGGAATATCATTCTGTAGCTTTTTTGATTACATGATTTTAATTAAGTAATGTTCATATAGTTTTTTTTTCTCAATATTAAAATTCTAGGTGATGCAAAAGTTTTGGCCATACAGCTGTAGGAACAGAACCATTAACCAGCACATGGGTCATTAACTGCTGGTGGCTATCACACTGTTGTATATAACTACATTAATATTCCACCTCTACATTAGCAAACCTGCCATCCCAGTGAATTTCCTCAGGGGACTGTCAATGAAGAGTAATCCCCTCTCAATCTCCTAACCTATTCAGCTGTAAAATGATTTGAAACAAAAGATCTGTCCAATCAATAGTATTCAGTTTCTTATTCATATTCTGTGGATTGATCACTTAATTTGAATTCTGTATCTGTTGAGGCCATAGCAATTGCTAGAGTATTCCATTCATACGGGCTGTATTGTACAGCAGACATTTTGGAACTCAATGACATTGATTTTGCATGGTATTTTTTGGATGAAATACTACATGCCCAGCCTGACATCAATGTTTATACTGAGCATTGTTTTGTTTAACCCTTTTATTTTCGGCCTCTGTGCCTTGTTTATTTGTTCCTGTGTTTTGTTGTTTGTTTTGTGTTAATAAGTTTTAAACAAAACAATACTCAATATAAACACTAATGTCAGATTGGGCATTCACCTTTACTGACCAATACAAAATATACACCACACACAGTTAAACTCACCCAACTTATCTCAAACACCTTCAACAAACAAAGGATTTTCCTTCCTTTATATTCATGTGGTCACTCCTCAATTAGCACTAAATTTCCTAACTGGGGAATGGCAGCATCCCCCCACGTGATTGTTGGCAGAGATGGGTTTAATCCCAACCCTGCCAAACTTACATTCAAAACCACAGCCCTGCAACAGTAACACTGAACATATTTCTCAAAGTATTTATTGAAAGGAGGACCCTTTTTTGGCCCACATTCGGATTGTGAATTGTGAATCCGCAAATAAAACAGCTGAATTTAGAAAATATCAATCTCCCCAAGCACAGAAATAGATTTCATTGTATCCTACAATAAATCATTCATAGGGTTATCAAGAACTGTGGCTTGGTCTCTTTGAAATGTCGTTCTGCCTAAATGTATTTTTACACTCTTGTCTGAAGGCAGATCCAATCCATTATATTCGCCAGTAAAATACATTGGTCATTTCATCTGAGGCATTCAATATTTGCAGAAAACTCAGAAGAAGGACAGCCTCGAGCCAGGATCTTCTGGAAAGAAAAATGCACCTTTTTAAATGTTGGACTCCTGTTGTAAATGAATAGTTTTCATAACTATACTCTAAAGAATGCTTTTGCTGAACTGTTTTTGTTGTTTTGCATGTGTATCAGTCTGTGTTATTTGCTCTTGTGGGGTCTGGGGAGGGGTGGCAGGGACCGCTGGCAGAAGGAACGAGGGGGAAGGGGGAAAAATGTATGCATTATTGTTGAAATATTTTTTGCTTTTGTTCTGTGAAAAAAAAAAAAACAATAGAAATTTAATCACAAAAAAGAATGTCCCAACAATGTGAGAAAAATATATTCATTTACCAAAAAATCCATAGGGTTAGAATCTGAGTAATGGATGCTCTGAGGATAAGATAAATGACATATACAAATGACTAAGTATTTAAGTGCCCATGACAAAACTGTCTTTGCTCTACGAAAACTACAAGTTTTTTTTTTCCTGTCTTCAAAGTATCATACACATCTTCAGTTTTTTTTTCATGACTTTAAAGGATTTTGTCAGAAAGAAAGAGATGAATCTTGGACAAATATTCAGGAGTTATCTCATTTCACTGTCTCAGTGAATGGACAAAGAATCACAAGTACGATTCATTCATTTAATGTTCTGCGGGCATCCCAAGATACAATCTGAATGTGTCTACATTTACACTGTCAGAAGAAATCACTTTGGAGTTTTATTAAACATTGGGACACTTACCCTCTTTAAATCAAAGCTTAAAACATATTTGTTTCCACTTTATTTGCCTGTATACATGCTATACAGTTGTTTGCTCCTAGATACATGATGTACAGCATTTTGTAATGCTTTGGCATGACAGGTACTCCTAACAACTGATTGCATTGACCACACTTATCTTAGACTACTAATTGGGGTATGTGAAACCAGACATTTACATTTTATTTAATTAGTTGGTGTGCCAAGAACCAGTTATAAATTAGTATCCCTAATGATAATGGCATTTTTTCTTCTACGTTCTGCCATTATATTGAATTCAATCAAAATGGTAAATGATCCTGTGCTCTGATTGGCTGAGGGGGACACACAGGTTAGCAATGGACAGCAAACTGATCTTACCTCCAGAAGTACCGTCAGCGGAAAGGGATTGAAGGACTGCCAGAATTCCTTTTAGCAACATAATAAGCTCCTGGACTGTGTCCTTTGTTCACTTCAATAAGCATCCACTGTAAAAAAAGAAATTAAAAAAAGAAAAAGAAATCAATAACCAACTACTGCAATGAGGATTTTTATTGATAAGTTAATTATGCTTTTTTCATCTAAGTGATCAGTAATTAAATGGGGTTAATATTATTGAAGATTTTTCATTTCAGTTTCTGACTGAGTAGATCTCTCATTCTCCGTTTGAATATAAGACTAGAAATAATTGGGAAAATCATTGATGTGTATGAATGTGTGCCTGTCCATAAACAAAAACACACCTAGGAATGTTGTAATTTATAGCTTTGGGCTATAAAACAGTACATTGTAACTTCAGCTACATTATGAGTGTAAATATTTGTATTTACAATCTTCACACTAGCTTCCCTATTTAAATATGCAACATAAACTAATATATTTTATCAAATTATTCAAAGGGTTTATACCGGAAGACACATATTTGCTCTTTATTTCTTTTGTTATAAACCTTCTTAGTATTCAATATTGTTAGCTTTGTGAATTGATCTGGGATTATCTGGATTTATCAGTCTAACAATGTTATCACAGCATGTGTATCATACTGTTAAATACACTGTTATTGCTTTAAACTGAGACGATTTTGCACTCTCCAAGGGCCTCTAGAGTAAAATCCATTCATGGCTGTATTGATTTGTGGATTGCTTCTTTTTGTTTATTCAGGTTTATATTTCATCAAATGAATCAGAATGCCACCAGGATTAGGGGCTTGGTAAAACTTCCACTTCTCAAAGAGTTCAAAAGCTGGTCCACGTGGTATCAAGAAACTAGTGTACTAATTTAGAAAAGAAAACTAATAATCATTTCTAACTGGTTACTGTGCCTTTACGAAATGTACTGAATATAGTACTTCAGTGCCATCTAGTGGGTTGTACATTGTTGAATGTCTCTCAGTGGCGAGGAAGGCGGAGAGCTGTGTAAACGTGCCTCGGCTGTGTCTGTGGCTTAACTAGTAGGATACATATTAGCAGTACCTGACTCTGTTTGTTATATAACGTGTGGCGAGCTGCTCAATAACCTGTATTTTACGACCAAGGCACTTTCAGTTTATTTAGAGTAGAAAGACCTCTAAAGCAAGCTATATCTAAACTATGACAGAAATTCTAATCTCTCCACCAGCAATTCCCCTTTAAACAAATGCAGAAAAGAGAAATGTGCAGTTAGAAATAATTCTCACCAGCTTCTTTGTTTGTAATACATATAAAATAGAATAAAAGCAAAAAACTTCACTGACTTCGTTATATGAACAAACACTGACCTTGCTTCTCAGATATAGACTAACTGCATTAGTAAAAGGGTGAACTATCACATAATAAACACATACACTGCCACTCCCCTAGGTCTTACCTACTGCAAATGGAAGTGTGAATCTAGGTTCTGCATGGTCTAACTACTAAAATAAATCATGTTTTTTCATAAGCACTAAATTCACTAATTACAAAGACCAATCAAGAGAGATAAATCTGTACCACTACGGTTACTGAAAAACACAACCTAACTTAAAGGATACATTTTTTTGCCAAGGTATTTCTTCCACATAATCAGTTCAGTAATAATAGATTGTGTATGTATAACAACCTTAATTTCACAGTATAAGCACATCTATTGTTGATCTGCATTAGATTGCATTAGATTGCATTAGAAACAAAAGCTAGAGAGCAGTTCACATGTTTTGCAAACAACATTGTTACCTTAATTGATTAATGCTAACATTCATTATTGCTTGAAGAATCAAGGCTTTTCCAACCCTAATTGTATCTTTGTGTATCCAATCTAAAGGCTGACAGGAATGACCAGTATTCAGTCAGTGTGCAATTATCTTTGGTATTCAGTGAATACTAAAACAAAAGGCCCCATCTATAACAGGAAGTTGAAACATTTTTTTAATTACTTGTTGCTCTCCCTTGGTACAATATCTCACTGTCTCATTGAGGTTCACTTCTCTCGATATCTCTGATCACTACTTTATCTCCTTCTCTCTGTTGCTCCCATCCCTTCCTACTGCGCCAACCCCTTCTGTCAAATTCCGTTGAAACCTCTGTTCCCCCGCCACCTTTGTCTTCTCCACTGCTGCTCTTTCATACCTCCCATCTATTGACTCTTTTCTCCTCCCTCGACTCCATTTACCCTGTTACCCCTCGACCTGCCCACCCCAGCCCTGGCTCTCTTCCTTGCTCCGCTCAGCTCAACTGCGCTCTGCTATAAAGAAATGGAAAAAAAAAACAATTTCCCTGCTGCCTTGGATTTCTATTGCTCACTCCTCTCTTCCTTCTCTTCTACACTCACCTCTGCCAAATTCTCC
The DNA here is from genome assembly GCF_017654505.1 of Polyodon spathula. NCBI lineage: Eukaryota > Metazoa > Chordata > Actinopteri > Acipenseriformes > Polyodontidae > Polyodon > Polyodon spathula. The sequence goes on along the minus strand of NC_054535.1, from coordinate 20,604,472 downwards.
TACTTCCACTCTATCAATCAGTCTTCCACTAACAATCCCCATAAACTTTTCTCTACTCTCCCCCCCCCCTCCCCTTCCACCTTCCTCTGTCTTGGCTGATGACTTTGCCCACTTTTTCTCCTCCAAAATCTCAGACATCTGTAAACTCTTCAATACCTTGCCTCCATCCCCACCCACCCCCTATCATCTGCTTACACACTCCCCATCACTCTCTGCAACCCCTATTAGTCTACCCTCCTTCTTGCCCCTCTCAGACTCCGATCTTTGCTCCACAGTCATAAACCCACCACGTGTGCTCTGGACCCCCTCCCCACTCACCTCTTTAAGGCTGCTGTCCCTGCTCTACTCCCTTTCATTCCCTCCCAACACCTCTCTGCTCTCTGACTTTCCCCCCTGCCTTCAAACAGGCCTACATCACCCCCATCGTAAAAAAACCCTCCCTTGATCCCTCATCCTTACAGAACTACCATTCTGTCTCCCTTCTCCCATTCCTCTCTACAACCCTTGTGCGAGCAGTACATCACCAGCTCTTTGTTTTCCTGTTAACACACTCTCTGCTTGACCCCCTCCAATCTGTTTTTCACCTGGAACTCCACTGAAACTGCTCTTCTTGTCACTAACTCTCTAATCTCTGCCCGTGCCGCCTCCCTATCTCTGTCCTAATTCTCCTCGACCTTTCTGCAGCCTATGACATGGTTGACCATTGTATTCTCCTGTCCTGTATTCTTTAATTTGCTCTTATCTCAATTTGATCTTATTTGCTACTGATTTTATTGTACTTTATAGCTGCTGTTATCTGTAATATGATACTCTGTAATGTGATATTTTTTTATTGTGATACTTTGTACTGTGATATTTTGTAATAAATGTAGGTTGCCCTGGATAAGAACATCTGCTAAGAAATAAATAATATAAAAAATAATATAGAATAGTGCCAAAGTGGTTTGCAGAGTACAGGTGTAGAGGCGATTCCATGTTTAGGAATAGCAAGACAGTTCATGGTAAAACACAGCTCTTTATTTTGCTGATTGCTTGATATTAAAATAATACGACTGGCAATATACAGCAATCTGTAACATCCAGTCAAACCACAGGGTTCAGTCCCGAAATAATAATTACAAAAAAAAGACATACACATGGTGAATTACAAGTTCAAATGTGCACAATGGTGAAGTATAGTCCAGGTTTGTTTTCTGGCTGTTAAGCTACAGCTCCCGGAGTTTAGTCTTCTATAAATGACAAACGTGACAGTTTAATAGAGAGACAAAACAAAACACAAAAACGTACAGTTTCTTTTTACAACACAGTAATCCTTTACGTGTCCTTTTGTAACCCTAACCAAGGAACAGATTGCTTAGCCACATCCCCTGATATACCTTCCGTCACGCCCCCTTCGGTAGCAAGTGCAATCACGTATTCTCCATTAAGCATTAAGGCGAGGACTTCTGTTATTGTGACTCTGCCCATTTTCTGGATGGCTGACTTCCGACTGACCCTGGGATGAATTGCCAACCCATCCAGTCCGGTGTACACTGTTCTTGTTATATGGTGCCCTCACAGGTCGGGAGGGAAATTGTTGACTGGGATTCGTTTGCTCTCTGTCACAAAAATATTCACAATAATGATGCTCATTGCCCCCCACACCCCCAAAATGGTTGACACAAGCTCCATCCATTGCATATTATGGACAGCCTACAAATATTTCCAAGCCAATGTTTTTTAAAGTTTGAAAGTCAGCATGTTTGTGATGTCTCATGGTGTGGTCAACCGCACAAACAATTTAGCAGTCAAATATTCTCCCTGGCCAACAGAGGAATAGTAATAATCAAGCATGCCATTTTTTTTTTTTTTTTTAATTTCATGATACAATGGATCTGAAAATAGTCTATAACAGTGTGGGCAAGTGACACTTTGAAGCAACATATTCTAGATGTAATGGAGTTATTACTGTTTTTGAGTTAAAGTACTAAGGGTGTGCCAAATATCAAGTACAAACCAGTATCTGTAACAGATATTAAAATGATCTGCATAAAAGTTAACCCGTTGTAAGCAGCATAATTGAGTTCACGAGATAAATCAATAATTTCAGAAGCAATGCACCATGTCTACATCTCCTCCAGCTCCCTCACAACTCTCAACAGTTTACTTGGCTAGTATGCAGTAGCTGTGATTGTGCTATGTGAAAATGTTTTATTTTTTGTAAATCTCAGAAGGCAGAAAGTGGTGTATGTACATTTTGAGGTGTCTTAAACCTGTCTCCCTGTGATTCCAGGGTCATTCCAGGGTCTACTATGTGTGTGATGCAAGTCACTCACTAAAGTATACCAATGGTTTTCAATTGTATTAGGTCGTCACTCTGTATGGCTTAGTACATTAATGCCCAAAGGCTCAAATAGCTGGACCATCTCTGCTCAAATTCTTCCATTTTGTTGACCAGCCTAAAAGAAAGCTGCAATACTATCCAAAATCTACTGCCAATCATGCAGAAGGGGGACATCCATAGACTTCCACCCTCCCACCAAAAGTTTTCTCCCAATCAATATTGCAGTCTGGATCCAGTCTGCTTTGTAAGCAGGAAGGTGTGCTAATCTGGAAGGGTCAGCAAGAATGTAAAGTCTGAGGCAGTAAGGGATATCCACCTTAACATCCTGTAGGATTTTGTGAACCTCCATTCAACATTTTTTAATTTGGGGGAAAGCCAGCCACGTAGGCAGGAATTTCCTCGCATAAAAAGCTGCTCCACCACATGCGCACACACAAAATAAAAGCTGTTTGTCTGTGGTGTATACTCTATCAGCCTATGAAATACAACAGAAACCATACAATTATAAGTAAACTACCCTTCAAAGCAACTACACAACTAGTTAGAACAAGTTTATTTATAACATCTAAACAGTGTGTTTACAACAGGTAACATTGGCACATAAGTAATGATGTATTCCGGCGATCACCACATGGGTCGAAATCTTTTAGTACTTGCTCCACATCAACTGGAATATCTTGATGCAAGTGCATGAGTGCCAAACCTGTAAGCCGATTTTCATCCATGTGATTCTGCAGCCAAGTTTTCAGTCTTCGTAGTGCATTAAATGATTTTTCAGCCATAAAATAAAAACATGTATTGTAAAAGGCAGTCAAAAGCGGTTCGGCGTGGGTGCGATTATAACTTCCTTATTTCTGTGTATTTAGCAAAAGACATAAACGGACAACCGCATAACTGTAAGAAACGCAGAGTAATTTAAATTTGAAAACCACAAACCGTCAAATCACTGCTGTGGGAGTTCTAGAGTTAATAAAACAACAGCAAATCAAGTGAAATGTATAGAAAATAAGATGTTTAAATTACTATTGAACAGCTGAAATCTGACAACTTACTTTCCTTAGATGAAGCTCTGCATTTGCTTAGTAATGCTGATGGAACAGTGACAATAGCCCTGTCATGCTGTCTTTGGATTTGAACGAATGCAAGCTAGATTCCTAAATGAGATATATAATATACATTGCTTTCCTAGTTAATCTGTGTGATTTTCAATGGTAAACAAGTAAAATTGCATAATAAAACAAAAAATAATCATTTAAATTAATATATATATATACACACACACACACACACACACACACACACACACACACACACACACACACACACATACATTGAGTGTACAAAACATTAGGAACACCTTCCTAATATTGAGTTGCACCTCCTTTTGCCCTCAAAACAGCCTCAGTTTGTTGGGGCATGGACTCTACAAGGTGTTGAAAGCGTTCCACAGGGATGCTGGCCCATGTTGACTCCAATGCTTTCCACAGTTGTGTCAAGTTGGCTGGTAGTGGATCTCTATTCCGAATAACTCGTTCCATCTCAACCATCACCACACCACCACCAGCCTGCAATGTTGACATGCGGAATGATGGATGCATGTACTCATGTGGTTTTCTCAATACTGTAATCCTCCCATCGGCGTGAAACAGCAAGAACCAGGATTCATCAGACCAGGCAATGTTTTTCCAATCCTCCAGTGTCCAGTGTTTTCGTTCCTTAGCCCACTGCAACCACAGTTTCTTGTGCTTTGCTGAAGAAACTAAAACCTGAAGCGTTAGACTGAGAAACCGATTATAGAATAGAATGGGAATTTTGACGTATACACGTACGGCATGGTACTGTAAGTGGGTTTTCCTTTGACGTGCGTGCGTCATGGTGTTGAAGTGGTTAAATAAGTTAGTGATGCAGATAAACTCCTCCACTTGTATTTTAGATCCAATCCCCACTAAATTCTTCAAAGGCATTTTTAGTGATCTGTGTCCCTTTGTTTTGGAAATTATAATAAATCTTTGTCAACTGGAATAGTTCCTGGTGCTTTTAAAATTGACCTGGTTAAGCCCATACTCCAAAAATCTGATAATATACTGTTTATTAAGAAGGATTGTAGAGCTAGTTGACTACTGGGAAAGTGATGCAGCACTTTGGTTAATAAAGGTGATGAGACTTTTGTTCTGTACCAACATGACTTAATTGCAGATGACACTAAACCATATACCAATTATAAATTATAGCAAATATATTGTATTGAGGCCAGAGATTTAATTGCAAAACTTAAATCATAAATAATATAAGAAACTATATGATCTTCCACATTAAAAAATCCTTCCCTATTTTTTATATACATTAATGCACAATGAAAATGCAACAGTCGAAGTTTTACACATTGTGCACATACATAATGCTATTTATATTTTAAATAGTGAGCAGATAGGTTTGTTGATTGTTTGAGAAGTATTGTTCCTTGGGATAACAAAATACTGAGCTCAAGTCACGTGATTTCATAAAAAAAAGCCAGGTACTCAGTGTTTGGTATTTGAGTTAAAATTGACAAAATGAGTTGATTAAGAATCTGTATAAATAGACATTCGAAAATTATTTGAATTAATGCAAGAACAGCGGAAGAACGACCATGCCCCGGCACCAATGCTGTGCTGGCTGCTATTGGCATGATTGAATGAAGCCTGTCTATAAGAGAAGTTGCCCCACAGCCACATCCTGGAAGGCAGAGGGACACCACACCAGCCCAGGACCATCACATCCGACTCATCCATATGCATAATCGTTTTCAGACTGCAGTGGCTACAGCACAAGAAATTCCAGGAAGAAACAACCTGAGCATCAGCAGAATGACTGTAGCTCACCGTCTGCATGAAAATGACTTGTATGGTCGGAGGTCATTTAGGGGTAACATATCGACCTCTGAGAGGTGAAATCAGCGTCTTCTGTGGGCCAGAGAACATCTGAGGTGGTGGCAGAGAGAGTGGTGGAGTGTTTTCTTCACTGATGAATGATGTTTTGCCCTTGACAGACCTGACTAAAGAAAAGTATAATTGTAAATCTGACTAAAGAACAGTATAATTGTAAATCTCAAAAAACTACTCACTTCTAAATCTTTTGTAGTCATCTTTGTATTACTTTAGTATAAATACATGTTAATTTGGATTCATATGTTGTTTTTTTCTGACTTTATGTGAACAAAAAGACACACATTTGCCCATTTTCCCATTGGAAATAGTGATATTTTGAAATATCACTGTCCTGGTCACAAAAGCAAAGTTTGTGGGGAATAATAGCCATTTTCTATACTTTTGAGGCATAAGCAATTAGGAAATAACACTTACTACCCAGGAACAAAAATTGTGTTACATAGTGTTATCAAATAAAAATCATACAACAGCAAAACGTGTGCCATTATAGACTTGCTTTTTGCCATATATTGAAATGTTCAATACAACATAACCCGGGGTTGCCTTCGCAACCACTGCACATTTTTCTTGTGTCCTTTGTTTTGTTTTCATTTTCGTAGGAGACCCTGCACCTCTTCTGTGGTCTCTGCTTCCCTTGTGTTGGAGGAAAAGTAACAAATGCATGTACACAGATACTTTGCACTGGAATTGTGATGGATCTGGCTGCCGCAGACGCCTGCTTTATTGCCTTGTACCTAATGCTGTGCTTTGATACTAGTTTGTTGCAGCACTGCCATTTCAAACCAAACAGCTTCCCATTTGCAGCTGGCTTACCAGTAAAGTAGCTGCATGCTCTTTTGTTTGTACAGTTTGTATTGTTCTTGGTCCACATCCTCTTCATCATCATTGCTGAGTGATAAGTCAGCATCACTGTCGCTGGTATCGAAATCCTCCGAACCAACTTCACTCCCATTGTTGCTCTCCATGTACGTTGCCATGTTGAGCTTTCACTAAAAAGTATATAAACTACAACTAAACAAGTAAAACTAATAATAAAACAAAAATAGTAATTTAAAACACTATATAAACACCCACAGGTAAACTGGAATCGCTATATGACACACAATTGGATACAAATGTCACCTGACCCTCTCCTGACTTTCATTGCACATTTCACAGTACTAGCACTGCCTTAAAGAATAACATCTGAAACCCTAGAGTGAGAAACCGATTATAGAATAGAATGGGAATCTTGACGTACACACGTACGGAATGGTATGTAAGTGGGTTTTCCTTTGACGTGCATGCGTCATGGTGTTGAAGTGGTTAAATAAGTTAATGATGCAGATAAACACTTCCACTTGTATTTTAGATCAAATCCCCACTAAATTCTTCAAAGGCATTTTTAGTGATCTGTGTCCCTTTATTTTGGAAATTATAAATAAATCTTTGTCAACTGGAATAGTTCCTGGTGCTTTTAAAATTGACCCGATTAAGACCATACTCCAAAAACCTATTTTAGATCCTACTATTTTAAGCAATTTTAGACATATATCTAATTTGCCTTTTAATGCGAAGGTTTTAGAGAAGGTGGTAGCTGGCCAACTGGCCAAGTATATTTATTGGTGGTAACAAAACTCTTTTAGATCTGATAAATGATCTACTAATGAGTGCAGACTCCAGTTCCATATCCATTCTGATTCTGCTAGATCAAAGTGCAGCATTTGACACCATTGATTGTGCTATTTTAATTGATTGCCTTGAAAGCTGAATAGGGCTGTGTGATGGGGTGCCCACCCCTTGTGTATATTTATTTATTTATGTATGATTATTATTTAAATTTGTATTATCATTGTTATATTGTGTTTATGTGTGGGCGAACGAAGACCATCCGTCATTGTTATTAATTATTTGAGACTGTCAAAAACGCTGGTCTTAATGTGTAGATGGCTTGGATGGGAATAAATCCCCATCCTTATAACTCATGTGGGGAATGCGGCTGGAGCCTTAATAAGGTCATTATTTGATTAATAGGTAATTAAGGTTCCAGCCACAGAATATAAAAGGATCCACTCCAGGCTCATTAAATGGAGAGCTGAGGAGAAGTAAATGTAGAAAGAGAGAGCGAATGCTACCACAGCTACAAAGTCGCAAGGTACTCATTTTACCAACAGTTATTATTGTTTGTGTTTGTTTTGTTTCACCAATGTGCCCATTTCTTTTGTGTGTTTTGTAAAAGTGTTTTGTTTTATTTAATAAATATACAGCTGCGGCAGTTTCAGCCCTGTACCTCTGTCTCTGTACTACTTCCTGGATGCTGATGTCACCACCCACGCCCCTCAAAGCCACCCTTGTGAAAGGCTGTCAGGAACTGTTTTAGAGTGGTTTAGGTCATATCTTACTGGCAGAATTTTGTTTCAATAGCAGACTCTGTATCATAATTATTTTCTGTAGTGTCCCCCAAGGCTCTATTCTTTGCCCCTTACTATTCTCCTTATACATGCTACAATTGGGTGTGATTATCCATAATACCATGCCCACTGTTATTCTGATGAAACACCACTTTACATCTCGGTAAAACCTGGGGATACATCAGCTGTCTCCACCCTAATTGCATGTCTGTCGGAGGTGGAAAGCTGGATGTCCCAAATATTTTTGCAGTTAAATCCAGATAAGACTGAATTCTTGTTGTTAAGTTCTCAGCAGCAACTGGAGCTGGCAAATTCCATAAAAATAAATCTGTGTAAATATAATTAAAATATAACATCCAAGGCCAGAAACCTGGGATTTACAATTGACTATGATTTATATTTCGAGGCTCATATTTGTAATGTCACTAAATTGTCCTTTTATCATTTACGTAATATTGCCAAGATTATATCTTTTCTATCATTACCTTATGCTGAGAAGCTCATTTATGCATCTGTTTAATCTAGAATGGATTATTGCAATGCTCTGTTATCTGTGCTGCCAAATCATGCCTTAGTCTGTTTGCAACTTGTTCAAAATGCAGCTGCTAGGGTGCTAAGTAGAACAAAGAAAACTAACCACATAACTCCAGTGTTGGCTGCACCTCATTGATTTTGCTCCTGACTTATAAGGTGCTCCATGGTTTGGCTTCTGATTATTTAAAAGCGCTCCTGTCCCCATATGCACCTATCTGTGCTCAAAAGTCAGCCAATTCTGGCCTTCTAGCTATTCCAAAGACTAGACAAAGAAGATGGGTGAAAGAGATTTTAGCTATAATGCAGCAAGATTGTGGAACAAATTGCCATCTGACATTAGAGAAGCAGAGTCACTTAGATTAGCTTTTGAATCTTGGTTTTATGTATCAATCTATTAATATTATAATTTTACTCCTCTCTTTTTATTAACACTAGAAGCCCCACGGCGGTCATTTTGGTGGTTTTTGGTTTTTAATTGTAATTTTCTCCAGTCGTGTAACACATATGGGGCTGCTCGTTCATGTACCTGTATGCCTGTATGTATTAAATATTCTCACAATGCATGAAACATGGGAGTGCAGAAATAAAGGAGATATGTTACATTATACTTCCCCTGTGCAGAAAGGCAGTATGCACTTTTTTTTTTATAACTTCTTGCGCTGTGCGCTTCTGTAAAATGTTTTTTTTTTTTTCTAAGTCTATTTATCTACGTTGTTCAGTTGCTTTTGCTCATCTGATAATCAACAAATTACTGTTGAAAAATGAAAAATGTATTGCTATCATTTCAGTTTTGTAAATATTTACCGCATGTTGTAAACCGATGTCTGTTCAGATATTTATTTATTTACATTTTTTTGTTTAGAGTTGTAATATATATATATATATATATATATATATATATATATATATATATATATATACACACACACACACACACACACACACGCACACACACACACACACACACACACAGTGCCTATAGAAAGTCTACACCCCCTTCAATTTTTTTCACAACTTTTTTGTTGTGTCAGTACCTCAGAGTTTCATACATTTAAATGAGAGGTTTTTTTCACTTATCTACACACCATACTTCACACTGTTAAGGGGAAAAAAGTTTTAATTGAGAAGATTATATATTTAAAATGTACAGGTGACATGGCACGGGTTGATTCAATGTTAGTATAACCCCCCCCCCCTCTAAATCTAAGACTTTCTTGAGTACGTATTCTCATTTCTCTTTTCTTCATCATATTAGGAAACCCTTGACAAATAAATGGCAATATTATGTTAATCATTAGACATTTTCGTAATGATGCTCCTTTACCCTAGATACCACTGAAACACAATATACACAGGCCTGTTTTGTCTCGTTATGAATTCCATAAACAATGTCAACATCATGCTCCCCTACTGCGGTGTTATTTGCATCATGAATATTCACAGCATGAAAATGAATATCCACACAGACCTGGAGTATAATTAAGCAATACTGATTTACTCAGAAATGCTTGTAATAATTTTTTCTTTGCAGCCCATTATTCATGCTTAAACAAGATCTCTTTTTCTTGTGTTTGACAAACTTAATAATTAGAGTAGTCAATTGTCATGTTTTTAGGGCCTCTACTACTACAGATTATGTCACTTGGTGTCATGGACACAACACTCTTATGTGCCCACTATTTAAATCTCTTTCCGATATCCTAGATTACACTTTACAGATACATTCCACATACATAGGGCTGATTAAATAGTAACACTTTACATTAAGTTTCTCTAATTACTGTGTATTTACATAATAGTTACTTAGTAAGTACATGTATACTTACACATAATTACAGTTATTATACATAGTTATAATATACTTATTGTCTACATTTTGTGTATGATATAGCCGTTATAATCACCATATCCCTAACTCTAACCTAAGCCTTTTCTGATACAATTACATACAGACATATACTGTGCAAAAAGATGTACACGTGAAGTACATTGTAACTATGCATAATAACACTGTAATTATATATAAGTACACATGTATTTACTATGTAACTACTATACAAATACACAGTCATTAGAGACACTCCATGTAAAGTGGTGTCCACATTCCTGGATGTTTTATTAATCCTTATTAATTATGTAACAAATATTTCAACAATTTAAAATCAGAAGTAGGTTGTTTTTGGTATAAACCCATTTGCACAAACCAAACAGCTTGTCTGTGAAGCCTAATGCTGTGCTCCATCTTTATAACACAGTCATTGGGAGCTACAGTTAAAACGTTGTGGGTTCTTTTCAATTAATTTAGCTGCGGTGAAATCAAATGCAGACACTTTTTAAGTCATTAAAAGAAGATGAGATATCTAACCATGCTTATATTTGTGTCTTTTAAAAAAAGAAACACTAAAGGAAATGTAATACAGTCTTTGTGAGAGGTTTTGTATGTATTCTTTGTTTATTCTTGTATAGAAAGGATCCTGTAGGCATTGTACAAATAACTATAAAACACTGAAAAGAGCTTAATTTTGTAAGAAATATACATTCAATGATAAATGTTTCCACAATTTTTAGACTAAATGTCTACCACCAGTGAATAATACATATTTAAACATTGCATAGACCCCCGTGCCATGGCAATATGGAGCAAAAGTAAGCCATGATGCTACCACTTTTTAAGTGGTTTTAGAAGTTTTAAAACATGTGAGCACTGTGCTCTCATTAATATCAAATGAACTACGTTGTTTCATGAGATGGGATTTATCAGAGATAAAAATGAGGCAAGTGTCAATAGGTTACTTTATTGAGCGGTGTTCTTTAAAACTACTTAAAAGTTAAATGGGACAAACATGGCAGTAAATCTATGCTTTCAAATTACTTCCATTAATTCAAATTTATTCACCACATTTTATTTCCTACCCAATTACACGTCTTAGAAAAGAAAGTTGCCCAGCAGACTAGAAACCTAAATCAAACATCATAACAAAAAGAGCATTATTACCTGTTAATTTAATTATCTAAGGTCTACATGCTAGGGTTACAAATGCAAAATTAAAAAGGAAGAGTCACTTTCAAGATCCATGGTATATAAAAAAAAAAAAAAATTGTAAATCTGATTTGATAATGAACTGTTTTTCTCAACTAATTACATTATTTATATAATGCATTCTTGTACAGGCAAAAATGATAGTTTTATCAAAACTTTAAATTAGTTTTGTACCTCTTACAGGAATATAACACCTCCCAGGAAGGCAGCTGTACAAGACGTAATGTGACTATGCCACAGTGCTTTATTATAGAGAAGTGAGAGATCCTGTACATATAAACAGAAAAAAGAAAGCTCATATGAATTACATAATAAATAGTAACCCTTGAGCTCTTATCAGTCATTGTTAACAGAAAATAAATAAATAAATAAATAAAAAACAGTTAGGTGCATTAAAAAAAAAAATATATTAGAAAATTGCTAGACTGAGTCAGGGCGACCACGGCAGGTACTGGGGTTCGGACACTGAGCATACACAGCTGACGCATGGCTCGGGTCTTGCCGTGTCATAAATACCGTATCGATATTGTAAAGTCAAAGCAGAGTAATAATGCAAAAGAGTCTTAAGTGACGTGCGTCTTAAGTTGAAACATCGTAAGTCGAGGATCGTTTGTATTCTTAATTTTCAAAAACTGTAAAACTGAAATAGGGAGACACACATCCCGATTATATTGTAGTCAGGTGGCTATAAAGTTTTATTGAGCAGTTCAATAGTGCCACTTTAAGTTTGGTAGATTCAAGCCCTCTTTTTCAGGAGTTTGCAAAATGTTATATCTTACACAAGGTATGTTACCCTGCCATACAAATCTTGAAATTGAATTGTCCAGCATTCTAAAAATAACCATCGGCAAGGGGGTGGATAATGACTGAAACAGTTTTCATTCTATCAAGCAAAGGCAAAGGTAAGAGGTCCCATCAAGCCAAATTATATTTAATAATATTTCATAATTTTAAATAGTTTTCCTTATATAGCTGTGACAAAGATGGGATACTAATGATACCAAGATACATCAAGCCTTTTCAGCAAATTAAAAGTAGCAACAGTATTTAATTCAGATTTCAGAATTCCATTCCACAGACATCATTGCTTCAGACTTGAATTAGATTACTTCATAGCCCATGACCTCTCTAAAATGTTTGAGTACACGAATAGAAATCGAAGGTTCAGTGATATGTAAAATAATTGCATTAGTGTAAAGAAAGATCTTAATGCATCCTTCTCCCACCAGAGGACACTTCTCCACCTGTACCAGGTGATTTATTATTTTTTAATGTTTTCATTACTTCCCAAAGTTTTCCATTTTACTGAGACACCTATCCCCTCTGAGACGAGTATAAGCTGTTAGCTATTATTTTCAATTTTTTAAAAATACGTACTTTAGTATTATTAGAGTGTGTGTGTGTGTGTGTGTGTGTAGTGTGTGTGTGTGTGTGTGTGTGTGGGTGGGGGGGGGGGGGGGGGGCCCCACAAGACTAAGGACACCGCGTTGAAAGGCTGGTAGGTGACTGTCCCAGGTAATTTAAAAATAATGATGTTGATCTTAACGGACCTGCCTTAAAATTGGTTGGTTTGTATATGAGGATCAACAGAAATATTTGGGTCCACATTCAGATCAATATAGTAATGAGACAGAACCTTATATAAATCTAATTTCAGTGCAAGGCAGGACGTAGTGTAAACACTAAGGTACTGTAGTTCCAATAAAATGTTTGTATAATTTAATCAGATTTAGTTTTATTGATTGAAAATGACAACTACTAGGGGAGATTTCATTTAGTTTCAAATGCTGCGATAATGCATATCTTCAAAAACTACTGTGGTTGCTAGGAGATCATAGAATGTAAACCAGTTGTGTCTTAGATTATAATTAACCCTGTTATGCCCAAGCATTTTTTAAAATGAGAAAATCTACTGTATTTATGTAACTAGATTCCAATTCTTGGAGGAGATACTTTTTTCCCCTCTGTCCGGCAACACACAATGTACTGCATCTGGAAAATTCTGTTTTGTGAGGCTGGATTAAAAAAAATAGCATAGAGGGGGTGGCAAAGAATTATATCAACTGTGATACACAAATGGACGTTAAAGGGTATAGTTTACATCTCCTGGTCTTCCTGAAGACCTGCAGACCTCTTATTTGAATCCTTATATATATAACATGGAATATACATTAACGATTCATAGGAAATATTCTGACACAGATATTGATATGCGTTAAGTGGTGAAAGAGACTTGAGTTTTACATAATAAATTGTTTTACAAAAAGGTAGAGAGGTTTGCTAAATGAGCCTATTAGGCAGACAGTTTTTTTTTAAATGAATCTTGGTACTGATATAGAAAGGATTAAATCAGATCTGGCACTTAAGCTACTGCCAAATTACCTAGAGGAAGTGAAAGCATTGTGCTGTCAGCAAGAGAATAAGAAATGAGTCAAGGTCAAAACTACTTTTTCACCCCAAAATCAGAATGCAAAAAAAAAAAATACAATCTGTAAAACACTTTAATCAAACTCTTTAGTTTTCTATTAACCTCCACCAAGACACCAATTCTTGATGATTTGAGTAACTGTATACCATGAAGCAAATTAGATACTGCTGAGACACCTAAATTAAGAGCTATGCTGAAAACTTGTATCCAAGAAGCTAAACGAGCAATAATCAATCACAGTAAGTGACACGTTCTATAGTCCCATAGAAAACCCCAATGAACCAATAAAGAGTGGTTCTTAACTCTTCAACTTCAGTCCAAAAGTAAACTGTAGTGCTATGCATGTGAGATTACTAAAATATATATTATTGTAGTCTTTGAATGTGATTGAGACACAGAAGACCCTTCATAATCTAAAACATACTTGAGAATATCCTCTTCTTTTTCACTGTCCTTTGATGACAATCAATTGAACTTAAATCTGCAGCAAGGAATCTCAGTTATCTTTGACCCTGATCTCTGTTTTGGCTTCGACCCATGGTTTCTCAACAGTTGCAGAGATCCCGATTCAGGCTTTTGTCTCTTCAAGGATTAATTATTGTAACTGTCTCTCTATATGCCTTCTCGATTCTACCATTTCATGACTCAGCTGCTCCAAAACTCTGCTGCCCACCTCTTAAGAGAAACTAAATTAAGACAGCACATTAGCCTTGTCTTGTCATCTTTACACTGGCTGCCTATTTCCATACACTCTGGGTCATTCTCTTTGCTCCTTAACTCAGGTATACACTCTGTTCCTTTCCTCCTGGGTGGAAATGACAGAGAAAGAATGAATCTTGGCTATAAATGTCCTTCCCGACCTGTGAGGGTGCTGTTTAAAGGGAACAGAATGCCCCGGACTGGATGGTTTGACAATTCATTCTAAGGGAATGGTGGAAGTTGGCCATCTAGAAAGGGGCAACAATTCATTGCCCCAGAAGGGAAGTGATGTGGCAACTGCAGATTGGAGGAGAAACGGTTGCACACCTCAACCTGAGTGAAAAACAAAACAGAATGTTACAAATGAGATAAAACCACATTTGAACTTAACACACAGTTTGAAATTACACAGTGAAATGGTGACTCAGTTTGGACTTAACGAGGTGGTGAAACACAATTAAGCCACTCAGGAAACATCTGTTACTTGCAGGCTTGCAAGAAACACATACTTAGAAAATAGCTTAATAATGGACTTAACTTTATAAAAAACGTAGTTATCAGCAAAACAGAAAACAGCAGACTTTCACAAGAGCATGTACAGTTTTATCACGTACCTACGAAAAGGGGAACTCGACATTGATTGCAGGTTGCCTGCTACATAACACAGCATAATATGGACACAGAACACAAGCAAGATAGATTCATTTGGAGAGGGAGAGCCCTCATGAGCGCACATGTTCATGGGTTCAAAGTCTCCATTTAGATAGGGAGAACATTCGTGGGCACACCCGCTCATGGGTTCAGAGTGTTCATTCGGATGGGAAGAGAACTCGTAGCGACGCACATGCACTCATGAGTTCAGACCATTCATTTTAGATGGGGAAACACACACTTAGATAGGTACATTTTAGATAGGGACACACACACATCTAGACAGGTAATGTACACAAATCCTGGTGAATTGGTGGCACGCTTGAGCATCAGGCTAAGAACTTTCCTGGGAGACTCGTCTCACCTTCAAGCATCTTCGTCAATTCTTCTGATTGGTAAATATAGCTGAGCACTCCCATGTAGCTTGTTTTTGCAGTTTAATTGTAATGCTTTATGTTATGTTTCTTACTGTTCATTTACAGATGGCCTGGTAATTAATGCATTGGTATTTCTGAGAAAACTGTTTGAATGCAAATATATCTAAAATTAGTATATCTATATAAATGGTTTCTATTTGAAAATAACACATTTCGTTCTAGCAAATATTCTTAAGTGTGTTATTTAATGATTGGGACCAATCTATTTACCATACTTGTAATTGAGTAGTCGTCTCATAAAAAGTATATTTGCATTTAAGGGGTATCTTGGAATGCGGTGTGATTACAGGAGAGGTTTTGCCTAAGTGATATATTTTTGTATGTTATATCATTTTAGCTTGTAATCGTATTATTATTACTACACTTGTAAACCTAACACCATTTAAAAACAAAGAATTTGATTTTAAACCAATACCGAGACTCGAATCGTTCTTTTTGGAAACCCTTTTTAGCAAGAGTACGTTTATTCCGTCTTTCTAAACCAGCAGAAGCAGATGAGATAAAACTTATAATTTTGCACATTACATTTCACATATTTTATAGATTTAAGCAGATTTTCTTTATATTGTTTGATTTTTCTGATTCTGTTACGTTAAGTTGATCTGCTATGAATTGACATTGGCACAGATAAGTTCCTTCCTTTCAGTCCTACACTGACCAAGAGACTTTGTTCTGTCAGCACGACTGTGTAAGTGGGAATTTCATCATTCTTATATTGTGTAAACAAACACACTTGGTGTGACATCTCGTCTAATGCTCCAGTTGTGCAGTACGTAAGCACAAGCTAGCTTTCCCAGGAGCGCATATATATTGGTTAGCATTTGGTTGCATAGCAACCCAGTAAAGTCACTGACACTGAAAAGACAGGTCAGCAGTACAAGAAAATTTAGAGACAAATTGCTTTATTGAAGTGATTATTTATATGCCTTGCCTCCGTTTGTTTTTGTTAACTTAATAAATGCAGTATTATTATTATTGTTGAATTGTTTGCATTTGTGTTCCTAGTTCTTCCATAGGAAATTATTATTGAATTATATGCATTTTGTCCCCATTTCTTCCACAGGAAATTTTTATAGAGCTTTGTAAGTAAATGCTATGCTGTGATATATGTTTTTCCTTCCTGCTTATCTTGGTTCCCATAGAAATGTTAATATACATTTTAAGTATGATATTATAGTTGAATAAACTGTTAATAATTAATTAAGACCTCATTTTTTTATTAATATTGTTTTACTTATTTGGATTTGTTCGGAGTAATGGGATTTTGAATTATTTGTATTCACTTGTAATGTTCTAGTAAGTGACAAGTTGCAATATATAGCAAACTTACTGTTGAGCCGTGGTAATATTATTGTTCTATAGCTATAGTGTTTTGATTTGTTCTTATCGATTGTTTTATGATATACTGTACATTTGTTTGTTAATACATAGTTCATATTTAGGTTGATTGATATGATTGTTCTGAATGACTTATAGCTTTTAAGAATTATGTTTTAGATTTTGCATAGTAGCAGGTTGATTTGATGTTTATGGATAGTTTGATTTGATTTTATTGAGATTGTTTTGAATTTCAGTTATTGGATTTTATGTTTGGATTTTGAGTAGTGTTAAGGATAATGTAGAGGTTTATGAATAAGCAGGCCTGAATATTTTATTAACCTTAATATCCTTTTCAATTTTGATTCTTGCTTAATCAATATTGTATTTGAACTTGTTTTATTTCAGGTTTAGTTTGTTTTGATGTCTTGGTTGAGGTTAATATTCAATTACTTTTATAGAATATGAACCTCAGCCAAGATATCAAAGCAAACTAAACCTTTACTTTAAGCTATTCCTGAGTGAGTGACTTAATTGTGTTTCACCACTTCGTTAAGTCCAAACTGACCATTTCACTGTGTAAGTTCAAAACGTGTGTGTTAAGTTCAAATGTGGTTTTGTCTCATTTGCAGTATTCTGTTCCATTTGTCTGTTAATATCTTTTTGCTTTATTCTATCATTTGACATTTCAATATTTTGATATGGCATTTTAATTTAGCATTATTATTTAATGTAGTCATTTGATGTTTGATTTAAATTTATAGTCTTTCATTTTAATGATATTATTTCTTTATTAATATTTTCTGTATTTTGATATTCCTGTTTAGTCAGTTGCACTTGTCCCTATTGCTCCAGGTGCGAGGGTTGTTGTCAGCTGTGTGCATTTGATATATGTTCTTCACCAATGATAGATCCATCCTTGCTCATAGTATTTGTTCTTAATATTTTGTATTTTGACTGTCCACAATTAGTGAATATCATTCTGAGGGTAGACCGAACTCTTTTTAAATGATTGAGATGGCAGATTTTATTTTTGTTCTCTTTGTAGTTGTACAGTGTTTTACAAGTTAGGGGTGTATACTCAGTAGGTCAAACTAGTGATTCCGAAAACATAAACACATGACAACAATAATAAAAAATACTAAAAAATTTTACCATACCGGTAGCCTACAAGCTACAGTAAAAAAAAATGCCCTAGGTGTTCATGTGATTTTACTACTGTACTGTACAGATTCTTTTTTTTTTTTTTCATAATGTGTAACCTACCCAAAACACATTGGTGTTATTTCAGTGCAATGATTTACACATTTAAAATACATTGAGCACAATAATATTTGTGTGCAAATGTACTGTATGATTTTTAAGCCTGGACAAACATATCCGGTTTAGGTAGGGGCTACTGTATGATTATGAAAAGCTTTTTGATAGAAACACATTTTTTTTTATTAATATTAATCTGTATTTTTATATAGCGCCTTTCATAGTGGACCACCATCACAAAGCTCTTTACAAGATAGGAGACTAAGGTGTGTGAACTATGCATCAGCTGCAGTCACTTACAACAATGTCTCACCCGAAAGACGGAGCACATGAAGGTTAAGTGACTTGCTCAGGGCCACACAATGAGTCAGTGGCTTCTGGTTACAAACTCGATCCTTTAATCACTGGACCACATAGCCTCCTATATTTGGGGTTTTAGCAGGGCAGGAGCCCTGCACATGGAGGGGGTTTTGTGTATAAATTGTAAATAGTATTGCGTAAATGTGTGTAATTGTTGTACATGATTAATGAAATACTTCACACTCCTGGGAGAGACTGCCTGCTGGGTGTGATTGATTGCCAGCTGTGGATAATCAGCACGTATGTGTGTTCCAGCATGGCATCAGGTATAAAGAGGTCCTGTTTGTTCACCTCGGGGCTGCTGCAAAGCCATGGACAACTGGCTGAAGATCGTCCACGCTACCTGAACATAGCAGTGAATGCACGCACCCACAAGCAAGTTATCAGATTTTCAGCCAACATCTAATATTAGATAAGTGATCCTGAGTGAACAAATAACACAACATTTTGATACTTATTTCATTTATTTATTAAAGTTATACAACACCCAATGTCCCCGTGTGAAAAAGTAATCGCCCCCTTAGACTCAATAACTGGTTACGCCCACTCCTTCATACAGACCTGCTTCAACTCTGTGACATTTGTGGGTTTTCGAGCATAATCTGCTTGTTTCAGGGCCTACCAGAACCTCTCAATGGGGTTTAGGTCTGGACTTTGACTAGGCCATTCCAAAATTCTTAAAATTTCTTGATCTTCAACCATTCTGATGTAGACTTGCTTGTGTGTTTCGGATCATTGTCTTGCTGCATGACCCTGCTACGCTTCAGCTTCAGTTCATGGACTGATGGCCTGACATTCTCTTGTAGAATTCTCTGATACAGAGCTGAATTTATGGATCCTTCAATGATGGCAAGTCGACTTGCAATAACTTTTTCATACCTGAATATTGCATGTTTGATTATCTTGCACACCAAATAAATGAAAGACGCACCAAACTTTGTTGTCATTTTTTTCCTCTTAGACTCCCTCTATATACTACGACAACCCACAAAAATATCTGACCAAATTCAATGTGAAAAAATGTGCAAAAATGAAGAAAATCTGACCACTATACATTGTACAGATGATGTTTACATTTAACAAAAACAACGTTATTTTGAATCTTGCAGCCTTGCATGTATAGAAGTTATCCTTTTGGCACCCTCTGCTGCAGTAAACCACAACTACTGCTATTTATTTAAACAATGTTGCACGACTCTCGCAATGTACAGTGCTAAAGATCTCAGTAAGAAGATGCAACAAATATTTAAAGTAGTATATTGCCGCTGTCTTCATTAACATATTTTCTCTTAGTACATATGACAAAATGTTTACTTTGTTAAGTGTCGCAGCAAAAAAGCAAATTATGGTATGTTTGCGCTGTGACTGCACCATTTTGGTAAACTTTTGGCGAGCTGCATATCATATTAGTATGTGAATAATTCTGCCAGCGGTACAGACAAGTCAAAGTTGTCCGTGGTTTATATGTTTAATCAACAGGGGTCCTAGTTTTCCTAAATAATAATAATAATAAAAAAAAACATGTTATTCCACAATTAAAATAAAAGGCTCATATAGCGTTGCCCTCTGTCACATTATAAGATAAGCAAACAGTACTATTGAAGAACAGTTAACACAGGAAGTATTTATTGGTACACTTCTAAATTCTAAGGAAGTTACAAGCTCGCCAGTGCCATCAATCAATAATATAAACAAACTTATCATTTTACTTTAAACATTACAAATACTTATGTGTAGTAATAACAAAACCCCCAAAACTATAAGCAGTTTTATTAAACAAGTATTTTTCCTAAAGCAAAATTGCCTGTGTTGGAGATTGTATATAATAAGTGCATTGATTTGGTTATCAAACAAACAAAAAAGCCTTGCATGTTTTTTGACCTGGCCTAAGTGTAAAACAAAAATTCTCCAAAAGCATAGAAAATATGTGTTTGTCCATGTTATTCCACAGCAAACAAATTCTTAGCAACCCTGTTAATCACTATAATATTTATTTAACTATTTTGACTTGAATAGTTGCATAACTGACAAATCATGCTGGAATAAGATGGGACCATCTTTGAATCATTTGTTCTTCATTTTTGATACCTGGAACTATAGAGGGGAAAAATAGAAACTTGGAGGAAAAAGATACACCATGAAATAAGTCACTTTTAAGACAACATTTGTGGTAATGTCTAAAACATGGGAGAATTCCACCCATTATTATGTGAGCAGAGACTATGTATTATCAAGGACTCAAGGCTCAACTTTTCTGATTTTGTTTTTGTTAATTATGGCCATTTAATTGTGCTGCTTGTGTTCTTATATTCTTTTACACCTGGTTTCCACAGTAAACCAGTGTTCAGCGGTTTCCACAGTATACCAGTGTTCAGCTGTATCCCCTAAACAGCTTGTTATTCAGTTCTGCTGGTTTTCTTGTGACGTATGATGGTCCGGGACCATTTTAAGGTCGCTCAACAACCTTTCTTTCTGGCAACTGCACAGCATTGGTTAGACTTATATACTGCAAAAAACTGAAGCATAATACAGTATATACAAATGCATTTTATATATAATGAATTCAGTACATTGTTTATTTACTGTAAGCTATAATAGTAAATGACAATATTTTTATGAGGGTAGATTTGCAACCTACTATAATTTGTTACAGCTTCTAATTCTGGTTTGTGTCTCAGATTGCAAAGGGTTGATTTCTTGTCAAAGAGTCAGTTGTTTGTCTTTCAGCGCTCCAAAGGTTAACATGACATTTAACAAGATGATACTCTATTACAGACATATTTTCATACATAATATGGCTTTTAAAGACTTTTAAAATGTGTGACTATAGCATCTTCTAAGATGCTTATCATTTTGTTTTATAAGAACTGGCTTCTCCATCAGCAAATATAATAATTCCTGTTTTTTCACAACACTTTGGCAACTACACCATTAAACAGTAATATATCACATGCCCCTTTACAAAAATTAATTCAGAATAACAGACCAGAAACTACGATTTATTGGCAAGTGATGAACATTAGTAAAGTCAATCACATTCCCTTTATGTTGCAAATCCCTAATGTTATATACAGAATTAACAATGGAGCTTAAATAATTTAAAACCATCAGATAAAATTATTTCAGCTTTTTTCATTATCCAATTGAAGGCAGTTAATTTCATTTTCTGATATTTTCATGATGAGTGTGCATTCTTCTGCTTTTCCTTATAACATATTTTGCAATTGAAGTCAATGGGATGCAATGTCCTTGCTGGCCCAAGGAGAGAAAAAGGTCAGAGAAGGGTTCTACAGTTAATCCAAAGGTAGGAACCGTATGTCATGTAGCCATTCCACTTCTGTTTAATAGGTATAATTAATTGAGGCTTTTAGAACCAGGTCAGCAATATGATTTGATTTAATAATTAAATACCTGAACTGGAAGGACACAAGTTCCCTACCCATGAGTCAAGCAATCATAATCAAGAGTAAAGAAACCGCAAGGATGGAGATCTTGCTTGATTGTTAGATTGCTATATCTACCCCTAGTTATGTTCAAGCTCTCTTCCATATCTTTAGATGCTTAAGTGGTTGCTTTGAAACAATACTTATATATCTGAATAGCAATATATATTGTGGTAGAGTAGGGGGAGAAAAGGGGTAGTCCTTGAGGTTCAGGACTACATCCCCCAGAATGCCACAGGAGTGAGCCAGGATGAATTACACCTGACTCTAATATAATTAAAACCACCTGCTGGTAGTTAATCAAGGCAGGTGTATTTAAGCAGGCTAAGTCCTGAGAAGAGACCTTTGTGGGAAATGTACAGTGTTTAAAACTTATGAAAGTGTATGTGTTGTGTGACTGGTAAACTGCATAGCTGTCCGGTATTAGTTAAGGAACTTGATAATGTTTCTGTGACAAACTATCAACAAAGGAAATGTCTTATCACTATATATCTTCTAGTAAACCTGACACTGCCACTGTTTCTATGGCAATTCGCATTTTTGGAAACTTCTTAGGCAAAATCTAACCTTATTCCTTCAGATTTGATCTGTGAATTTAGATGGCTGCATTATTGTAGTCATGTGGTGTTTGGTTTCTGGATGATAAAGATACTATCAGATATTACCTTCATACTCAATACACAACTGTATTCTGTGATCTACAACAAAAATTCCAAGTTGTCAAAAGTTCCCAGCCATTTAATGTGGAGCTATCAAAAGCCAAGTTTCAAGAAACCATTGGAGCAACCTTGCCCAGCACAAAGAAAATAGGCATAGGAACTATAAAACAGATAAGGTCCAAGGTTGTTATTGTGCCTTTTTTTCACTTAATGGATAGGTATATTGTGGGGGGGGGGGGTCAAAGAATATCACCATCTCCTCGTTCTGGATGTTGAGACTGCAAACTCGTGCTGTCTGAGTGTGGTGACGGACTCATGTCAACCTCTCTGCCCGCTCATTGGATAAGACAATAATGGTGGGTGGGCAATAAAAATCAATCTATTCATGTTTATTTGTTTATTTATTCAATCTATCTGCTCAACTCCACCAAACTTTTATTTACTGCTACACCACTGATAGTAATGTCTTATAAAAGATGTAATGGGATATTGTCCTACTTTTCTGTTGTTAACAAGAAGCCTAAAAACAACTTTGACAGGTGAGTTATATTTCCAGATTTCCACGGAAGTGTACAATACTGTATCTATTAACAATGAATACATAAAAACAACAGAGGTAACTCTTACAGTACGTACACTTTAGTGCTATGTGCATGTTTGTTATATAAATTCATTAGACCTTTTTATGTTTAGTTAATATACTGTATTTTGGAACACTAGTCTTGCCATATATTAAAGTTAAGAAAAGTAGCATTTATTTTGGGCTTGTGACCACTGATTTATATACACAATATTTAGAAATTACAAATTCAAAAGAAATTACAAAAGCAATATTTTACAAAAATGTAAAATATGAATTTATTTAACTTTTACTCATTATATACTGTGAGAAGATGGATATAAATGTTACTTTTGTCCTAGTACGTACTGACCATGAGTTTTACTTAGTCGCTTCCACATATGCTTCATGTTCAATTTCTTAGTTATCTGCTTGGGCTGGGTCCGGAGTTTCATGCCTAGTAATTGTTGGGAGCTGCATGCAGATCTTTGCTGGCCATATTAAATAATCTTCAGTTTTGAACAATATCTTTTTTTTTTCTTTTTTAATTCAGTAAAAATATTTTACGTTGCATGACGAAGTAAGACAAGGAAATATCCACACAAATGTATAACCGTAAAACTGTAGGACCTACAGCACTTATAGAATACAGCCTGCTGTTTGAGAATAGTATGGAAACTTGTACATTTGCAATCTGTTCAAAGTGGTCTCCACTTGAATTATGCACATTAATCACCACCCCTTCACAGACAACCCATATAATAATATGATAATACAAAACAAGAAGTCATGCTCATCAATAATTAAACCACTCTGGTCGCTTTCTGGATGAAATCAGGGCCACAGATATATTTTAACAGTACTTCTGCTTTAAGTCCAGCATACTTCTGATGATATTTTTAAGTAGACGTATTGGTTTAGCCGAGTACAAGAAGTACGTTTATGCGTACAGGTAATGGGTTCTCTGCACAAACTTATTATCTGCACATCTAACCCAACAGCATGATAATGTTTGGTGTTTATAATGAGATTTCTTGAAATTAAACAAACAATTTAAACACAAACTTTAAAAATGCAAAAGTGTATATCATAAAGAGTACTGGAGCATAACATATTCTTCATATGCATCCTTATAATGAATGTATAAATGCACCATTAGTTGTTTTCTGAGTTTATACAATGATACAGAGGAATGATGATGGTAAATGTCATGAATACCATCATCAGTTGCTGTTATAGTACAATCTTGATTGTCAATGAAACTGACACGACATACATTTCCAACTGCAGCAAATACACTGTATGTGA
Organism: Polyodon spathula; assembly: GCF_017654505.1. NCBI lineage: Eukaryota > Metazoa > Chordata > Actinopteri > Acipenseriformes > Polyodontidae > Polyodon > Polyodon spathula. Next base: position 20,580,137 of record NC_054535.1, on the reverse strand, counting down.
ATACATGCTGTCAGTGTACTCAGAATCTATCTGTGACAGGATGGTCAAGTGGGGATGTCCCCAGACCACAAAGTTGACACACAAGTACTGTGGGTTGAAGCGCTGGGTGTATATTTATTAAAATAAAATAAATCAAAAGGACTTTTTCACACTAATTCCCCCAAACAAGTACTGTGCTAGTCCTTCCAGCATGAGTAGCAATTATTAATTCTTTCTTAATTTTTCTCCTTCGTTCTCTCCCACATTCCTCCTCTCTGAATACCCACCCCGAACACAGGCAAACAAAAGCTTCTCCAAATTAGCAATAATTGAATCAATTCGGAGATGGACACATTCTGCACAAGACTTTTAATATGCATGGTCAACTGACAATTTGTCAATTAAATATTAGCTGCCGAACACGCATTCTCACAGGATGTAGTGAGAATCCATACATTAAACAAATCCATTGTTTAATATACATTCAGCAACGCTTTATCGGGAGACCTCGGGGAGAAGTAAAAAATATCCAGAATAAACGGCTGTCCTAATTAAACAAGAGGCATTTGAGACGACCTTAGTCACACATTATTGTTTCTAAATGAAAAGAAAAAGAATGAAATCACATGGTGAGTGCCCCCCGCCATGTATGCAAATCTATTTAATTCCATATACTAAAAGCAATGGCAAAAATAGTTTTCAACATTAGCATATCCTTGTAAATAAAACAGCTATTAACATGATCTTACAATTCATGTGATGTTCTTCTAGCATGCAGCTGTATGGAAGTATAGCACTCCCGCACTACCTACAGGCTGTGTTGCCAGATCGGGCGGGTTTACGCCCAATTGCGTTTGTATTTTTTGTACTGTGCGTGAAGGAATAGTTTTGGGTGGTGCCTAATTTTTAGGGTAATTTTGGGCATTAGAACGGATATTACATTTGGATATACTGTATTTTGAAAAGTTTTAAAGTATTGTAGCATACCTCAGTTCCCGCAGGCAGGTGCATCACACAGGGTGAGGGCGGGAGCGAACACATTACAGTACATTACATAAACATATATATATATATATATATGAATGATATGAATTTTTTTTTACAAATCAAAACAAGAAAATTAAAATAAATTAACATCTGAACAGACATCGGTTTCCAACATACATGTTTATAAAACTGAAACGATAGCAATACATTTTTTACTTCAACAGCAATTGGTTTATTATCAGATGCGCAAAAGGGATTGAACAATGTTTATAAATAAACAGAAGAAATTTTACAGACGCACACAGCATAAGAAGTCTAATTTGTTTATTTTTTTTCAACAAAATGGTATTCATTTACCTTGAGTCTAAGGCTGTTCACAATCAATACAGATAATGTGCTTCTCTGCTGCCTGAAGTTTTATTTTTATTGCACTTGCCAAACTGGCATTGGCATCTCTTGTGGCTCTCAATGGGGTTGCCAGCCTCAGCTGTGGGTACATGCTTGGCAGTCATCCTCTGTTCAAAATGCTTCTTGCAAAGTTCCTGTGCTAACTGTAAAATATGACAAAGAGACGACGTACTTCAAAATATAAACTCACCGTGAACGGGTTGACGCTACACCGTGAGAGAACGACCCGAAGAGTTTACCCAACGGTCGATCACGCACACCCTATGTACGAACTCTTCAGTTATGAGTCTAAGTGTTTACGGAAGATACTGGTTCAAGGACACGATGTGACATGTATCTTAGGTAAATTCTTCTCTGTGAATTTTTTGTAAAGTAGCCAGGAGTTGATGGCTGCTAGGTCCAATACATTGTAAAACACCTAAAAAGGCCACTGTTGAGAGCCAGCTTTAATGGAATAACTCTGTGCCGTCTGATCCAAAACATCAACTCCATATTTCCCTGTGTTGTAAAACTCCACGGTCTCTGGTATTTATTTTCACTAGTCCCTATGTTAATTGACTGAACAAAACAGCACAGATGGCAAGCAGGCGCCAGCCTTTGAAAAGTCTCATTGAAAAACAATAGACTGTCAGTCATTCACTCAGGCAGAGAGTAGAGACTAATCTGAATACAGCAAAACACATTGGAGACTGGTAAATAAAAATAATAAAGTAGAATATCTTTCTGTATAATCAAAATACAATTGTTTTCTGCGTGGCCGTCATTGTGACTGCTCCAGGGGCTTTTAGGTATAAAGTAATAAATCTCCTTTATTACTACACTGCTGCATTTCATGCTTTCTGAGAATATTTAATACATGTTGACAGAAAGGTACAAGAAATCAGAGCCCAATATGTGTTACACGACTGGAGAAAATTACATTTTAAAACCAAAAACCACCAAAATGAGTGGCGCGGAGCCTCTAGTATTAAAACTCACTTTGACAGCCAACATTGTGGGAATGCTCATTCCGTTACTGAACATGTTACCAATCACATGATTTTCCAGTGTTATGTCCGTGAGGCCAATCTTCGTGAAGAATTTGTCATGTGCTTAGTGATGCCATTGCCGGTGTCATTGATGTCATATGTGATATCAAATGTAACGGGAAACATACACATAAGGGTGCAGAGTTAAGGTTACTTTTTAAAAGCCAGATTTATTGAAGCCAATTCAAATGTGAAAAATGTTAATCCTTACCCTTGAGGCCGTAGAGGTGGGAATAACTTTCAAGAGTAATGCTGAGGGCGGTTATTCTTCATGTTGTATGGCTTTGTACACTGTCTCTAGAAAGATCATGTAAGAATCATGCAGGTTATTAAGCAGTCTGATGTATTGTGTCCATTGTGTATCATTATATTGAAACCATTGTTCATCTTTTTGCACCCAGGCAACATGTTGACCAAATTGGCAAGTTGGCCAAATTGGCAATATCATATCATTTTAATAAACTATCATTTGATAATTCTATTTGAATTTTAAAATGGTGCCATATAAATCTGGTGATGCGTAGAATATGCTATAATACAACTAATATAATAGAGAGATTAATATACAAATAATATACAAATATAATAAGTAATATACACAAATAACACATGCACATGATGTCTATAAGTGCAATATACCATTTTATTAAACTAATAAACAATAAGGGAGATAATTAGTTCTGTGTTGGAATTTTAAAATGGCGCTATATAAATCAGCAGTATGTTTATTTTCTAACTCAGCACAGGTGACATTCCAAATAAGTACATTTTACTAGGAATAAACAAATACAATTCATTCATGTCTTTAGAAAATCTTCTGTTAAAAACTGTAAACAGGGGTATGTTATTATTTATGTCGTGTTGTCAACCAACATTTTGTTATTGTTAAACTTCTTTATTACCATATTGTTATTGTTACGTTTCTCACATTGCATAGTTTGTGTAGACTCAGGTTAGTGGTCGTTAAGATGGTTGCTAAGGAAGTGACACATTCCCCTTTCTCGTGTAGAGGCGTATGCGATCTTCAGACTATGCTAGGGGGGCGCTAACAGTTGACAAGTGAAAACATTGAGAACCCCCCAGATAAAATTATTACTGGAGTGGCAATCCATTTCAGTCATTTCTCCGCCCCTCACACATTTGCGCCCGGGGAGGCTGCCCTGCTCGAGTTACGGCTCCATGGTTTATTGTGAAGGTTGGTATTGCTTTGAGGCGAATACCGAAGAAATTCTAACATGACATTGACATGGTCGATTCACGAGGGATTTTCCAAAAGATACCGATGTCCTGTTAAAAAAATCAGAGGACCTCTGAGAAAATGATCTAGGATAAAAAAAAATGGATGGTTGGCACTGGACTAAATTACACCGATGTCGGTAAAAATTCCAACATGGTGATTTTTAGTCCCATGCAAACCAGGCTTTAGTCTACATAAAGGTTTTACAGTAGATTTTTAGGCATTCATAAGTTTCTGTGTTAAACAAGTTTTCACCTTTAAACAATCAAGCCTTTTGCTTGTCAAAATGTAAACCATACTTGTGAGGGAGTAATTATTACCATTAGACATAGAAAACTGTCATTTCTCCTGCACAGTGGGATCAATTGTGTAACAGGCAAAGTTCCAATTGAAGCTAAGGGTACCACATTTTAAAAAATAAAATACTGTAAAATAAAACAATATAGGCATTTATATTTTGAATGCACAAATATTATCCTGCCAAAAGTATATTCTGAGAGGCTATATGGCACATCAAAATAACTTAACTAAATTGAAACGTTTTTGGGGGGGCAGGGTGTATTGTGCATTAGAAATAAAAATTTTACAGTGTTTGTGAATATTGCAGCATTTTGGGGTTCTTGGGATAAAGATGATACTGAGGCTGTGATGGAGTTGAAGACTTGAGCCATTTATTTTTAACCCAAGTAATCTCTCTGTCTCCCCTAAACACACCCTTCTCTATCTTTTTCTTGTCTCCCCCAATCTCCTGGTCTTTTTCGCGCACCCCCTTATTCCTGCAACCCAATTCCCTACACACACACACCATGCAACCCCTGCACACACACCATGCAACCCCCTGCACACACATACACCATGCAACCCCTTGCATGCAGACACACACCATGCAACCCCCTGCACACACACACACCATGCAACCCCCTGCACACACACACACCATGCAACCTCCTGCACGCTTGCACACACCATGCAACCCCCTGCACACATACACACCATGCAACCCCCTGCACACATACACACACCATACCCCTGCACACATACACACACCATGCAACCCCTGCACACACACCTTGCAACCCCCTGCACACACACACACCATGAAACCTCCTGCATGCATACACACATCATGCAACCTCCTGCACGCACACACCACGCAACCCCTGCACACACACCATGCAGCCTCCTGCACACATACACACACCATGAAACCCCCTGCACGCATACACACACCATGCAACCTCCTCCATGCAAATGCTATTGTAAATAATAATAATAAAAAAATAATAAAAACTTGCAGTACTTGATACTGCAGTGCAATTTTAAATTAGAACTATTCATTAATTTTGTAAGCACACATATATAAAACAATTTAGAACAAGCAAACATGATATTGTGTTTTTTTTTTTTGTTTGTTTTTTTAGCGTGGTCACCATGGTAACTTCATTAACCCAGATCCACAAATGTTGTAACATTATTATTCAAGAGAACATATTAAGGGTTGCTGTGGAGCCTCTGTAGTAGCATTTTGATGACCCCCAAGCAGCAATCAAGAAACAGCGATGGTTGGCATCACATTTAAAACATCCCAGGAGCCTAGACTTGATTCCTGTTTGTTCTTTCTGTGCAGTAATTATGTAAATTACCTTTGTAGTTCCATGGGACATACAGAGTACACACTGACTGTTTTTTTTGTTTTCTATAGCACATCTAGCTTTAGCAGTTAGGATGCACCATAATAGTGTTCAGGTCACATGCTGCGGCTCCCCACCCTCAGCCCATTCTGGGATTTCATGGAGGAGGTGTGCTCCTCCTGAGACTGTTCGGCCTCAGCGCCCAGGGTGCTGAAGCAAGCAGCTCCGCTAGCTTCCTTAGAAGGCACAGACTAGCTGGGCTTGTCAGGTTTTCCCCCAGCGGACTCCACGATTGCGGCCTTGGTCAAGGCTTCGACGGTGGGGGGCTTGCCCAAGGATCCTGCATGCCCCAACTTGCAATGCAGCGTCAAGGAGATGCACTTGAAACAGGCTTACACAGCTGAAGCACAGGCAACTCGCTTAGCGAATATGGCAGGTATCCTGACCGCCTATATGGATGGCAAACTATGGGAAGCCCTGCTCCCTGAGCCAGTGGTTTCCGAGTTATGTCTCTTTTCAGGAAAGCCGTAGGCTGGACCCTGGCATTCCTGGTGGTGGCTCATAGACAGCTATGGCTGTCACAGAGGAGGGTCCCTGATGCAGATAAGATGGCGCTGTTTGATGCGCCAATATCCCTGGGGCATACCTTTGGGCCAGCAGTAGAGGAAATCCTGCATTGCTCCCACCAAGAACGCAAGCTCCAGCAATCTCCCCAGGCACGCTCAATAACCTGGACAGTCCCGATTCTCACGGCTCAGATGGGTGACCTGAGGCGCCGCCTGCAGGCCACCATGGCAGCAGGCAACCAGAACCTCCCACAAGAAAAAGGGAATGCAGGGGGTGGTGCACCCACACATCAGCGTTCCAGAAGGCAGTTCCAGGCCTTTTGCCCGAGGCAGCTGCCTCAGCATGCTCCGCCCCGACCTCAGCAGCCCCAGCAGGGGCCAAAGGCTTGCAGCCTCAGGGCCACCTGTTCAAACAACATCAGCTGCAATACTGGTGCAATTGCACGTCAGAATCCTGGGTTCTTGCCACCATACACACCGGTTACGCATTACAGCTCCACACAGGACCTCCTCCCTTTCAAGGGATCATGATTACATCCATGAATGGCCCTCTCTAGGTTCTGGCCCTCAGGAAAGAAGTAGAAAAACTGCTTCTACAAACAAGCCATCCGACTCGTAGAATGCATCTCTCAAGAAGAGGGGTTCTACCTGATATACTTTCTGGTGCCAAAAAAGGACGACAGCCTTCATCCCATCCTAGACCTGAGAGACCTCAATGGGTTCATCAGGGAGAGGTTCCAGATGATCACACATCGCCACATTCTCCAATGTGTCCAATTTACAACAACAATGGACTTGAAGGATACTTATTTTCACGTTCCTACCCATCAAGTGGACATGAAATATCTCTGCCTCGCCTTTCAGAGAAGTGTATTCAAGTTTTCTGTGCTGTCATTCGACCTCTACTACACCCCCTGCACCTTTTCAAAGTGCGTGGATGTAATCCTAGCTCCCTTGCTATTCCTATCTGTTCCCAGTCGCAGGAAGGAGTAGTGGCCCACATGGTGACAATGACAAACCATCTAGCGAGACTAGGTCTCACTCTCAATTAATTGACTCTCAAGAGTCAATTAATACTGCTGCAGAGTATGTCTTTCGCCGATGACTTTGGTATACTTTCCCTAAAAGTATTGAAAGGGAATATTAGGTTACTTACCGTAACCTTGGTTCCCTGAAAGAGAAGATGACCACCAAACCTTGTGAGGTCGTATCACTCGCATTGGGTTTGATGCAAAAAGAGGAAGTGGGCTCCATGACTATTTATTCCCTCAGCATGTGGAACGAGGACGTCATTCCACGGAGGGGCCTATCAGCAGCTCTGACATAAAATTCTCAGCGAATACCTACCTAAGGCAGGCATATCCTAAAAGTATTGGTTGGTGGACGTCTTCTCTTTCAGGGAACCTGGGTTACAGTAAGTAACCTAATGTTTTAGCAAGATGTGGGGACTTTGTATCATTACTGTAGCTTTAATGACATAATGCATTTTCTCCAACTAAATCTGCGTGTGAATGTATGTAAATTTAGTACAAGTGTTTTGTTTTGATATTCGCCTTTTCTGCAAAACACTCAATGCAGCAGCAGATTTGAAGTATCTCTAAGCAGATAAAATGTGCAGATGAATGAACAAAGAAATGACATGAAAGACACAGCTGATGTCTTTACCGGCTTTACCGGTGGGTATTTTCTGGAACAGACCCCAGAGTATATTTGTGCATCATACATCATTTGTGCATCATGCATCATGTATCATGCTTGTGGACAGTGCAATAATTAGTAGTTAGCATAGTCAATTGCACTTGCTACCAGTGAGTATCTCCAACAATCTGTTGATGCCTCTGGTACACCCTGGAGCTGTTACTGTTTCCAGGTAAACAGTGGAAACAGTAAAATTGGACATCACATGTTAATTGCTTTCTCCCTGGTAACTTGTTACTTCAGGCATTGTAGTTGGGGGCAAAGTAACAGATGTAAATATTTTAGGCATACAACACTTAATAATATCCGAAAATACTGAGGCACCCATCCCAGTCTACACCCACTGTAGCATGCTGCACCCATAACACCAAGCATTATTAAATAATTTCATAGAAAAAAAAAAAATCAGCAACATTGAAACAAGATGCTTTTTACTCAGATCAACATTAGAAACCACTCATGTACACATGCAGTAGTAATTACTGGCATTTGAAATTCAGGTGTTTAACTCAACTAAGAAGAGAGACGTGCACAAGGGAGGGCAAGCAGGGGCTCCAAAATATTGATTTCTGCTTATCAATGTTCTGTGTTTGCACTTTCTGTCACTGACACTCACAAACTGAATGTATTTCTTCATAACGTGTAATTATGGACACGTGTGTACTTGTTTTGTACATGTTTCCCCATAACGTGTAATTAAGGACTGGCGCGTGTGTCCCCTTAATGTTTGAGTCCAGCTGCAGTAGTACAATCATTTTTATTTTTTTAATTATGCTAATTTATACTAGTACTTTTTTGCCGAGGGAGAGTATTTTAAATCTTTCTCCTCTCTCCCGTTCTCCACTCACCGAACACTCAACCCCGAGTGAGTGCATTGTGCATCTATATATACAGTGCTGGAATTCAATTAATAATTAATCATTCACTTGAATCACAGCACGTGAACTATTTTGTGCTCTCCCTGTGCTCACATACTATTACATACTTTATATGCACGTGAAGTGTGCAATCAAGCTTGTGGTATGCCTGGTTAAGGTTGTTTTTCTTTATAGATCTCTTATTAAGTAGGTGATTAAACATTGGTATCTAAAGCATTGGCTATACTTTTGATGTTGTGAATTGTCAGGTCACACTTGCTGTATTTACTGTTGCACTTTTTACTGTATATATCCAGAGATGTACCTCTAATCTGTATTTTTCAGTCATCTACCTATTTGCTTAGCTGTATCAGACATCTTTACAAAGAAACTATAACTACTGAGTAGTTAATCAGTGTATTGCACAAAATACACTCTGAGTACATGTGACACTAAACTTGAGCTGTAAGTATGCTAAATAATTTAATTGAAATGGTATGCAGACCAATTTAGCCAGTGATAAAAAAATAAAAAAAATTACTATGGCTTGCATTTTACAAACATATTGAAATCATGCCAGATGGTTAGCAAGTGGGTCAACACTGAAACAGGAAAACAATTAATTATTCAATAAAAAAGTTGTATGCACTACCCAGAGAAGAATCCATTTGATCAAATTCGTGAAGAATCAATATTTGAACAAGCCTCACAGCATCCTCATGCTCATTTGTTCTAGCTGCTGCAATTGTTTTATCTATTCAGTCTTGAACAAAGAAGACTACGCAGTGATCTGATTCAAGCATTCACAATTCTAAAAGGTATTGACAAGGTCAACCCAAGGGACTTTGACGTGAAAAAAGAAACAAGGGCCAGGTGTCACAAATGGAGATTAGATAATAGATAGATAGATAAAAAAACAGAAAAAACTTTTTTACACAGAGAATTGTAAGGGTCTGGAACCAACTCCCCAGTAATGTTGTTGAAGCTGACACCCTGAGATCCTTCAAGAAGCTGCTTGATGAGATTCTGGGATCAATAAGCTCCTAACAAGCAAACGAGAAAGATGAGCAGAATGGCCTCCTCTCATTTGTAAACTTTCTTATGTTCTTATAAAATTCTGATTTCCGATTATCTGCCGTGTGGGTAAAAATTGGTCTTTTTTCTGTATTTTAATATGTATGATTGTAGGCTATAAATAAATAAGTTTGAAGTGCCATTTGTATTTGTAGTTGTTAGCTATATTATACTTGTATACCATGTATGTAGCACTTCATTATATACTTACTAAGCTTTTAAAATTACGTTAAAACTCCCAAACCCAATACACAATTTGTTTATAATGAATTGTTTGGTGAATTCTTCTAATCATGCATTTTTTCTGGTACTCTTTGCTCACCTCAATGTGATTAGATGTAGCCACTGAAGACTTACACTATTACAAGAACACTTTATATGCATACAAACATGTGAAGGTGAAAGTGTACATTGTACATAAAGTGTGGGGGGAGTCTGACAATATTAAATACATTCAGGCAAATTCCATGCCAATTATCTTGATCACATTCCTAGTGATTTGTTGTGTGTCCTTGATTTTTTTAACTATAGTGAAAATGAGATGCCTCTCAATCTTCACATTTTTGACAGAACACATGATTGCTTTCATCAGCAAGCCATTGCAACTTACATGAGCACTTGCTCTTGGGTCAAAATGTCTGTTTTATTTTCTTGTCTGGTGAAAAGTATTGGCTGCCATATATTTGGCAGCATTGTTCTAAACAAAATAAGCCTTAAGTAAATCAAGCCAGGAGATTGCTTAATTATTATCTAAGTAAAATAATGATATGTTTTTCAAATAAACTGTAATTTAATGCTATTTATTTATTTTTAAAATATTTTTGATATATAGAACAGAAAATCTTTAACACAGATGGGTTAACTTATTTTATCTACCAGGAAAGAACATTTCTCAGAAATTACTGTTTAGCCACTTGACTGCCACTGAAAATACTGTACCAGGTGTTTTCTACTCTTCTTTAAAATGTAATCCTTTGGATTAACCAGGAATGTTTTAACTAAACTGTACCGGGACTGCTAATTGAGCAAGGGATTCACAAGTGTGCAGCATAAAAATCATACAGCCATTCTCTCCAGTCAGCTCAACTCTCTTGCATTTTTTTATGTAAACACACTTCTACGATTGGCTAAAAGTGGTTCTGAGGGGATGAGATTAATTAAAGGCATTGACGCAGAGTCACCTGGATTTTAATAATTCATATTGCAAGGAAGTAAATTCCTGTATACCTGTACATCTCTCATTATTTATAGTTTTCAATGGTTGATTTAGCTGCTGTTTCACAGTTCCATGTCTACTTAATTTGAGTGACAGATGACTTTATCAATAAAGCCATAAACAATGAGAGATGCATAACCAAAGTGTGAATGCTAGTCCGTAATGTAGAACTTTATTTTAAAGTAGACATAATAATAATATAATAATTTAATACAATAGGTGTGAAATTATGTATTAATCATAACTACTCATAGTTTTGTTCTGTTTACATTGGAAACATTTTAGATCTTAAAGAATATTGGTAGAGGGAATAAATGGGTTAAACAGCTGTTAATCAATTAAAGATTATGAAAATTACAGCGGTTTTGTAAAAGGGTCATTCTGGAGTTTAACAGATTTCTGATTGACTGATACAGCTACAGTAGCTGGTTATCTCACTACTTAGTGTGATATTTTAAAATAAATGATTTGAGCAGTGAGAGGTGTACCTAAATGAACAATGCCGCAGGCTACTAACTTAGCAGACATATAAGTTGAAAAGGCATATTGAACACATTTCAGATTTGGCACTTGGAACAGCTGGTCTGTTTTTTCATTCTCACAGAAAATCATCTTAAGATGAAAGCACACAAAAAAAAAAGAGTATGTGGGATGCAGTGCAGGGTGCAAATTGAAAAAAGAAATATAGAAAACTGCAGGCTGAGAGAAGCATATATCTATGGTGCTGTTTACCAGTAGGGAAGTAGTACAGTAGATTAGCACACCATCTTTAAATTTAACACAGCATATATATTCCCAAAAGTGTTATAACATTGGACCAGGATTGTAGCCCGAAAAAAAAAAAAAAAAAAAAAAAAAAAAAACCTTAATATTAACTTGGATTGACTGTTGCTGTTTTTCTACACTTTGAATATGTTGAAGCAAAAATCTGAAATAGTTTGTATAACTTGAACATATATTGTTCTATATGTAATATGTGAAGGTACCAATGTCATTAATGCTAAAAGGACACTGTAATGGCTTGGGATCTCAGTAAATAATCAGTAAATAATCAGTAAAGGCTAGACACAACCTTACTGTTCAAAGCTGAATATCTTAAAACTCAGCTAAAGAACAGGCTCTGTAACTGAGAGGTAAGAACATGTCTTATGTTGTTGTCAGTATTATTAATTCATCAGCCCATTAATCGTCCATTTGATTGGTGGAATAAACAATTATGTCATAATAATTTACTTTTGTGAAAGACTTCTCCTTTCAGATTATTTCCACCATGCCCATAATTTACCGGTAATTTCTCAGCAGAAGCTAAAGGAGAAAAGTCAGCAGCATAAGTAGTTTTAGGTTTGAAATAAAAGATAGGAAATACAGTTGATTCTGATGAACAGGTCAAACTGAGTTTACTTCTGCAAAACCTTTCAATTATAAACAGCCTACTGGGACATTCCAGGTAAGGCATTTTCTAAACAGAATATATTCATTTCTGGGGGACTTTTTGCAGATAATCTGTTATCTCGCTGGCATAGCAAGGTACATGTGGTTTCCCTTAGGTTTTACCTAGCAGGGCAAAAGAAAGACAAACCAGGCATGGCTGGAGGAAATATGATCAATCTTCTAGACACCCTTTTGAGTGGCTTAAACAGGATGTATAGTATTCCAGCTGTTAGGGATAATTACTCTACTTGTGTTGACAATATGTATTTATTAAAGTAAATGTATTCTTTTTTTATGTTGTCACTTACAATAACCTGGCCCTTAAAACTATATCAGGATTTCAATTATTTGTTTTAGTAGCACTAAAGAACTCTTAGCAGACGTGCTGAAAAGCATCCTAATCATTCATATGGGTAACATTTGACAACTAATTATGTTAGCAGGGCCCTTTCCATAGTGTGCAAAGTGTTTTATAAAGCAAAGCAAGTCAGCTGAGGCTGTAATTTTAGCTCAGGAATTCAGATCCCTCTACAAATTATGTATCGTCCACAGAATCTTGTTGCATGTTTAATCAGGACAGCGCACAAGAGGTCTTGATGTTTAGGGAGAGAAATCCAAATGCAGATTGCCTAATTAATATTAAAATATGGGAGGACATATTTATATGTTTGTCTGCATTCTAATATCATGCGGCTTTCTTAAACTGGGTTTACACTTCGTTTTTAGATTGTGTTGAAGAACTGCAAGTGCAGCCTGCCTCATTTGGCCTCCAAAAAAAAGAATACAAAAGCAAGGGAAACAAAACTAAAATAGACATAGCGTTACACACAACAAAAAAGAAAAAAAAACACAGAAAAAAAAAACAACATTCCACTATATATATATATATATATATATATATCTATATATATATATATATATATATATATATATATATATATATATTACTATATATAAGAGTCCTCATTATTTATAGTTTTCAGTGGTTGATCTATATTTATATATATATATATATATATATATATATATATATATATATATATATATAACATATACAAGTTTTCCTATAGAACCGTAGCTTCAATAATTTTGATCCTTGTGGTAGTCACAAACATTTTAGCTTGATGACATAAAAATTATTCAGTTAAAATGCTTAGTAGAGTACATTTTCTAAAAGCCCACATTTCCCACTACATAGTATTCTTATAATAATAATAAGAAGAAGAATAAGAATAATAATAAATACCCCAAATCCAAATTCCACATTAACAGTGTACTGGTGTTTGAGATCTGTCCTCTACATCACTGCTGGAAGAGCACTAAAAAAAACCCTTAACAATAAGTGCTCAGGGATCGTTATGGCTGTGCTACCTCTTTGACAATGTGGGCAATAATCCTTACAATCTCAGTGCACTAGAGCAGACACTTTGGAAAGAGCTTTAAAACAGACTTTAAAGTTATAAGTGTAAAAAGTTGTCAGGGTGTTAACAATAAAAAGATAAATTACAGGTACGTTATTTAAACAATTGCAGCAACATGTGGGGATGTGTAACACTGTGTTTTTTAGGAAACCCGTTACTTACTCCTAAAGGATAGTGTACAATGAATTGCATCTTATTTCTAAGCGAGCAGAAAGTCTAGGCTTAAAACAAACATCTATCTAATGACCAAACATGAAGAGAATAGGTATGGAAAAAACTTGTGTGCTTAGCAAAGGCTGTCATTATTTTATTTATTTACTTACATATTGAGAAACACTGCGTTTTTAAATATGTAGTGGCTTCAGTATTTTGTATATACCTTGCTTATACTTGCTTAACTTAACTATAAGCACTATAATGTTATGAACAAACTTCCTATACCCTATTTGGTCAGATAAGCTTGCCAGGGCTACTTTCAGCAGATGCCAGTTTTTAATATAGACTTGCTTGGTACACCCACCTGTTTAGACTGCACATGTAGATCTCTCAATCTACCCCTCTTCCTCCTGCTATGCACTGGATTTGCCTGACCTAGGTACCATGTTCTGTACCCTCACCTAATGCACTATCCTTGCACTACTATTTTGTCATTGTAGATATAACTTATTGTAATCCTAACTTGTTGTATTTTAGTTTGTGTGGACATGAGAATAGAGAATGCTCCATCATTGAGTTGAGGGTGCAAACAGAACATATATGCGTTGAAGGTAGCCAAAGGATCAAATTGCTGCTACCGAAGATTTTGCAGCATCACTGATAACCAAGTTTAGGCTGTAGCAGTTGCAGGGAACAAAAAAACCTCTGGGATTAATGTTAAGCACACGTGTGTGGACACCACTGTGCTGTCCTTTTCTGTTTCTGCCATTATCATAGCCCTGAGTCAACCAGGGGGATTCCTTTTTGTCTCAAAAAACCAAGAACGGCCTCAGTTAGACCCAAACCAGTTGTCACTTCTGCATTCAGAAAACCAAGAAAATATTCTTTGATGCTCACACTGTCATCCTCAATATGGACAATGCGGAAAACAGTTGACATAATCTCAACATGGCTAATGTTAGGAGTACAGTCTAAAATGACTGCATAGTACTTGGCCATCTTGATCCTGTTGAGAATTTCCTTAACCACCTCGCTGCTCATCAGCTGTATCAACTCATTTTGAATGTCCTTTCCAAGGTAGTGACAAGATAGCATATCAAAGGGCCCTTGTATCAAAGGGTCAAGCTTCGCTAGACACTCATCCTGAGCTAGAAAGTTGCCATTGTCATGTTCATACAATTTTTCATGTGTATCACGAAATGCCTTGCAACGCTGTGCCAAGAATTGAACAATAGCAAGCAGGTTTTTTTAAATTTTATGCCAGTACTGTTGTTCATTCTGTAATTGGGCTTGATATTCTTGACCAATGGTCTTGTATGTAACTCTAATTTCAAGCTTCTTCCACTTCTGCATGCATTTCATGTGCTCCAAAGATGTCTCTCAAAATTTCAAGTGTTTTGCCATGTCATGTCATGCTCTAAACCCTGCTGAAGTCAAATGATGCTACGAGCTACTAAACAACCTGCAAAAAAACAGAATAAAGCATCTTCTCTGTTAGAATACAACAGCCAGGTGTGACACACTCTTTCTCCATTAGGCAACTATCTGTAATCGTTCTCTGGTGTAAGGCAATGACTATACTGGGAGAAATCAATTGGAAAACTGAAGTTTTCTAATTGATGTGGGCCCTGCCTAACCAGGTGTATTCTTGTCTTGTCATCCAATTTTTCTGGCCACATTCCAGGATCTGTGTCTAATGTGGCTATTAGATTGTGTGGTGCTGACTGGCCTTCACTGCTTTCTCCTTCACAAACTCCTGTCAGCTTGCTGTCTTTCTGCCTGGCCACTGCTTTCTCCTTCAAACACACTCTGTTCAACTCCACTTTGTCTTCCACTACACTGTAACTCTTTAGAGTAAAGAAATGTCTCCATTGCTCTCTGCTGTTTCCTGGCTTCTTTCTTTAAGCGTTTTTGTTTTTTTGGAGGCACCTGATGCACAGCTTCTATCACATTCCATGATTAACTATAAGAATAGGTGAAAAAAAAAAAACTTAGACCATGTTTTCTTTGTAAGTGTAGTTTATCTGATTATATGTTATCTGTAGAAAACTTAATACAATTGGAAAACCTGCTGATATTTCTAACAATGTGGTAATATGTTATATGCACACATACAGCTTGATTTTTAAAAGGTGAAAAATAAGAGGGCATCCTAGATCTAAAAGTGATTTAAAACCTGATTTGGTCACTGAAGAAGTAGCTTTCAAATAATTTATATAAATCACATTGTGTATCCACTTTTATAACCTTTAAAATATTGAAATAAAGTGATTAGGTTTCATTAATCAGACTTTAAAAATCATTTTAAAAAAAATCCAAAAAACTAATTCTTACTTTGCTCCATTTGAAAATCATGCTAATACTGCACACATATAAGCACCAAGAGACACACATATCTGATTAATACAAACAATTCATAAAGCACTCAAAATATATTATTCAGCAGGTTGCATAAAAAGATAGATCATATGTGGTGATCCAAACACCCTTAATAACTTAAATACAATAATTAAGGTTTTAGAGTAAATCAGATTTTTAACTTAGTAGTTGCAATACATTGCACAGTAATGTGGGTTTAATTATGAAGTAATGGAAATATGATTTAAGTAGCCCACTGACAAGTACTTTATCAAATATAACCAGTTAATACACAAAGGAGAAAAAAGAACGCACAAACTGAATTAGATGCTACGGTTGCCTTTCTTTTTATATGAGGTATTTCCTGATGACTTTTAAAATGTTGGTGCATGATTACACAATTGAATGAGTCAGTTTCATTAGTGTCCTCCTCACTCGCAGTATTTAAACTTATAGATTCCGACATTCGCAGAAGAAAATGGGAACTCAGGGAACTAATGAAATACCGGTAGTAATAATAAATATTTTATTTTTTTATTCAGTTCTTTTTTTAATTCAGTTCAAGTTTTTAAATACGTTTACCAAAACAACATGTAACCCCCACACCCCACTTCATCCAGTGGAGGGAGTGGATCAGCGGTGTAACATGGGAGAAATGAGGTAGGGAAAAGACAAGGTGGGCAGTTTTGGATGAGCTTGAGCCAATGGGTAGCAGAGGCAGGGAGGCCGGCCAGGAGGCAGTTGCAGTAATTAGGTGGGACAGTACCAAGGCCTGAACTAGGAGCTACATGGAGTAATTAGTGAGGATGGGGTAAATTCTGCATATATTGCTGAGGAAGAAGTGGCAGGTGCATGCTAGAGTAGACATGTGCTGAGAGTAGGTGAGGGAGGGGTCATGGGTGACACCAAGGTTCTTGGTAGATGAGGAGAGAAAGAGGGTGGTGGATTTAAAAAGAACAGAGATGGAGAGATTAGCAGTGGGGGAGGAAGAGGGGGAAGAAAATGAAGTCTGATTTGGAGAGGTTGAGTTTAAGATGATGCGAGTGCATCCAGGAGAAGATGGCCAAGAGACAGGTAGAGATACAGGAGATACAGGAAAGGAGAGGAAGATCTGGGTATCATCAGCATTGTTGTAATTAAATTGTAATTAAACATAAACAAGGCACATTAGGTTTAAAAAAATATATATAAAAAAAAACACTTCAATGCCTTATTTAGAGTAATGGTACAGTACAATATTACTCTTCATATATATAATTAACCAGGCATGCACACAAACATTAATAGACCACAGATCAGGAATTTATGCAATTTCACTTCATGTATATTTTGAGCCATTGTTCATGTATTTTTCCTTAGCAAGAGTCATGAACATTTTGCATACCTCAAACAGCACAGATTACTTAGACACAAATACAAATTCAAACTAAATCCCAGGTGCACATTGTTTTTATTCTGATCATGCTATAGCAGAGACGTCCAATTCCAGCCTTACAGGGGAAATCAACACCAGGTTTAACACTAGAAGCACCGCGGCAGTCATTTTGGCAGTTTTTGGTTTTAAAATGGTATTTTCACCAGTCATTTAACACATATGGGGCTGCGCGTTCATGTATCTTTCTGTCCTTTTGTATTAAATATTCTCACGAAGTATGAAATACGGGAGTGCAGAAATAAAGGAGATATATTACATTATACCTAAAAGCCCCGGGAGCAGTCACATTGACGGCCACACTGAAAACAATTGTATTGTAATTATACAGAATGGTATTTGACTTTAGTATTTTTATTTACTAGTCGGCAATGTGTTTAGCTGTTATTAGAACCATTTACAAATTCAAGCCATCGAAAAATGTACTGCTCAACACACTTCATCTGTGAATTACCATCGGGATTAATGAAAAAAAAAAAAAAAAAAGAGACTATGGAGTTTTACTACGCAACAAAATATGGAGTTGATGTTTTGGATCAGATGGCACAGAAGTATTCCATGAAAGCTGGCTGTAGTCGGTGGTCTGTTCAGGTGTTTTACAATGTAATGAACCTAGCAGCCATCAACTCCTGGGTACTTTACAAATAATGCACAGAGAAGAATTTACCAAGGAGAGAATATACAGTTTGCAGTCAGCACAGGAACTTCACAAGAAGCATTTGGAACAGAAGTAAACTGCCAAGCATGCACCCACAGCTGAAAATGGCAACCCCGCTCTCCGGTGGTTTTACTGTTAATAGGTATGTTAATAACACCTGTAACTAGTAACTGAAAGTATTGAAATCCTCTTTAACAGCCTTTGCTTCAAAACAGGGCCCATGGTCTTCGCCAGTTCAGATAAACAGGAGTAATTACCATTGCGTTTCTAAACAAAACTTCTGACAATTGAAATTGTTGATACCACTTTCATATAATTACACTTTTCAATTTTAGTATTTATTTTTTTCATAACTACTGTAGCATTGATTTTTTCTGAACACAAACAGGTAAATTAATAAATAATAAGTGAAGGGTTTTTGATAGCTAGTTTGTAACTAATAAATGGAAAACTCTCCAGTGAATAGCTGAAATACCTGTAAATTATTTATACCTGTCAGGACTATTTTGTAAATGAAATTGAAAAAGACTAATCACTAACTTAATTTGTAAGATGTGCCATGATAAATATTACAAATTGATTAAGGTTTTGAATATTCTGAAAGCCCAATGAATTTGCAAATATGTAAGTTAATGGCTTCAAACAATTTGACACATCTCTTGTTCTTTAGAGTAGTTGTTTTTAAAGCTGGGTTTTATGTTAAATTATTAATAGAGGTCATAATATTTTGTTTTATGTACAGTTTTAAAGCAACAAACTACAGTTAGACTATATGTGGCAGAGGCTGTGCATATTTGAGTTTGTAGTTTTTGTGGCTGTGCAAATGGCGGCCATCTTGACTCCTGGCTGTTCGCCCACTCACATGGTTTTGCTTGCTTAATTGCAAGTGTGGAATGTTTGACGTGATTGACTTCAATTAACCCCCTGGCCACATGCTATAAAAAAGCAGATGCAATGTTTGTTTAAGTGAGAGTGTGAAGTGGAGAAAGAGTATGTGCCATGGAGAGAGCAGTGTGTAGAGAGAGAGTTTGGTGAAAGCACTTGCCCAGCCTGAGCAATGCAGAGTGGAGAGAGCAAGATTGACAGATAGAAAGCAGCAAATTCCATGTCTAGGTCTACTAATTCAACAGCAGAGAACATACTTGATCATGACGCTATACCACTCTACATTAAGTCCATTAATACAAATGACTACTGAGTTTAGTAAGTCTACAGTTTAGCTATATTTCAGCTGATGTTATTCTGATAAATTAAACAAAGATAATACTGGATGTCTATATTGAGATTATTTGACTGAGGTTAATCCGGAAGTATTGTTTTTGAATACCTGTGCATGTTGTCTAATGTTTCAGGATTATTGAAAAGAAGATAATTCGACATGATTCTACAGTAAAACAGTTGTAGAGTTTAACAGTACCAGGGCATCTACCTCTTGTTGTTTGGGTAATCGCAAGAAAACAACGAGTAGACTGATGCTCTAAGGGGCGATTCTCTCATGCTGTAAAAAGCTCTAAAAAAATCCAGTTGTCGTTAATCCCTGCAGATTTACAGATTGATCAATTTTGATACCTTATATTTGAGAGCAAAAAGAAAAAAAAAAAATATTAGAAACAAATACCACAGGGCAAAGTCTTTTGCACAGCAAATGGATTGGACATTTTAACCCAGTAAGCTTGTTTGAAAACAAACACAACTTGAAACTAACATCCAGATGAAATGTCACTTACAGCAGCCAGTGTGAAGGCTATTATTAATGGACCAACTGCATCTCTTGTGTTAATAAAAATAATAATAGAAAATAAATCAGAAGTAATGCTGGGACTTATATACTATGGCCCATTTTGAATAAATTGCATATGTAGAAAAAATACAATATCTTGTGTAACAGGGAGCGATAGAATACTGTTATGGATACTTCTGATATGGTTGGTGTTGGCATCCAGACTCCACCTGTTACATTGTTCTTGTGACTTTTTTTTCTCACAAATTGACTGCAGTCAAATTGACAGTCAGATAGACCGAAGGATTGGACTGTGTATACTGGTTGGTGAGACCTATCCATTCTTGATAATGCACATTAATTGATAGTAATGTACACTAAAATGGAACTGTGTTACTGATTGAAATAAATATTAACTCTAACAGTATACTGAAGTGTTTATACAGTTATTAGTAGAAAGGAACTTGCCTTAGTCTCTGAGTGTAAGTATATGTGTGCATAGCATCACTTATATTCGAGGAGGGTAAAAGGTTTTTTTTGTTATGAGCCTGGGCCTATATTTTTCATTTGTGTGTGTGTGTGTGTGTGTGTGCAAGTATTCCCTTCTAAATCATGTGCAAGGACATTAAAACAGAAAGTATGTGATTTATCAACACATAAGGTTGCGTGAGAATATTTTTGACTCCCTTGTTTCAGTTGTGAACTGGTAATTACAGAAGATATTAACATGAGAAGTGTGTAGGCTCTTAAGAAAGAAAAAAAACAACATTTCTAAAAATTCACACATGGTAATACATCAAAACATAATTTGAAAATGGCTGATCTCGCACTTTTTAAAGGTCTTTCTAATGCTGCTTTTCAGTGAGAGAGAGAGAGAGAGAGAGAGAGAGAGAGAGAGAGAGAGAGAAGGAGCAAGTGAGTGAGTGAGTTTTGGGGTCGATGCGACTTATTTGCAGAAAATGCAGAAGAACCTTTCGCAAGATACCACTTTCCAAAGGCAGTCCTAATGGAATTCTGCAAGATGTTGAGTCCTAGGTTGCACAGACCAACCAAGTGCACACATCTTATTCCTGTACATGCTCAAGTTCTGTCTACTATTGCTTTTTGGCTACTGGTAGCGTTTGTAAAAGTAGATCAGAGATATAACTGCCATTTTACTAGCCTCTTTTAGTGCATTGAGTATTATTGATTTACTACCAATTTAGTAGTAATATTACTTGATTTAAATTAGTTTTTTTGTCCTTCAATCTGTTGTCAAAGCTTGGCTTACTCATACACATCAACTGCACTCAACTGACATTTTGGTGATTACATTGTTTCCTTGAATTGGATTTCTGCCACAATGCCGGGTCGTGATGCCACCAAAACAACTTCTAAATATTAACATAATAAACTATGGAATCAGCGTTGTTGAAATATGCAAATTACCCACCCTGCTGAATCCAGGATACTTAATCTTAACATGAATTTTATAAAATATGTTTTTTTTTTTTTTTTTTTTTTTATAAAAAAGATAAGTGACTAATATTTCTGAATTCCGGTAGCACAAAATAACCTGCTGTCTTCAAAAAACATACAGGCACCAATTAGTCCCCAAAACAGGAATGGGAAACTGAAAGGTTATATAAAACAAGGTCACATTTCCACTTGGTTACAATATAGAAAAAACGATTCAAAGTGTTCATAAAATATTTCATCCATGGATGATAATGGGAAAGCCAGTGACAGTTTAAGTTATTTATCTCAGCAAGATGCCATTAAAGGTGGTAACATGTATTTCTGAAGCATATAAATTATCTTTAATACACATCTATAACACCATTTGGCCCTGATGCTCATTATAGCCATACTTTAACAGGATGACTGTCTAATCTTGACAATATATAGTATAATCCAATATTGATGTGATACATTTAAAAAAAAAAATGTATAAGATAGTTTAACTTGTATCAGATAGAGTTTACAAAACCTAAATAAACTGCACACAAAATTACTGAACTAGAACACCAACCAGAAATATGTTTACCATGCTCAAGTGAGGACAGAAAAATATGAAACAAGAATTGCAATTAAATGTTTCCTAACTACCATGGGCGAGACCCAGTAAATGCATTACATTTCCGGTGGACCTCGACCAGTAGCTGTACTGTCTAATTATTTAAATATATATTATAAAAAATGAGGTTGTGGTTGATTTCTGCTCATAGGCAGCCATACCGGTATACATATACCTGGTACTTAGATTAATCAGACATATAGTTAACAAATTTTCTTGAAAAATACATTCCTGGCCTGTTGCATTTCTTCACCAATTGGGTCAATAAAGCTATGCAACTTTTTTTAATGCAACCCCTTTGCAGCCCTCAGAACCTTAATCAGTCCCACCCATTTGATGTTAGTCTACCTAATCTTATTTTTTCAATGTTTATATCTGATTCTGTAATTCTCAGATCTTTCAAATGATGAATATGATTCCTGAAATAGAGAACAGTTGGCATGACTAATAAATAATGAAGGAAAACTGCTTTCAAACCTCTGGCATACAACATCATATTTTGTTGAAAAACTATTTCAGAAGGATACTTGTTATTTTTACTTTAAAAAAAAAAAAAAGAAAAACACACAACTGCATATTGTTACAGTCCCTGTAAGGATATAACAGTGTATTTCACTGGATTTTGGTATATTTTATATAAATACACAAGGTCTGTGTCAGACGTGACAGACAATGGCCTGGAAATGAGACACTGGAATTGACATTTATCAATTTTTCCACTTTGTCCTTGTTATGAATAATGTGTTGTGTTATTATTCTGTGACATTTCTACATGCATTTAATTTCTACATATGGCTTTCTTTTCATAAAGCTGACCTTTTAAAGCTAAAAAAAGCAGTCTATTCATTTTTAAAGACCCGTGTTCAATCTGTTTTATCAATTTGTTTTTTTAACAACCTTTGAAGATACCTACGAAAGCTTAAAATAATGTGCCTATCTCACGCAATGGACTTCAGACACACTGTATTTAAATGATAACCCAAGAATGAATTCCTATTTGATATACAGTAGAATACTGCTCAAGACCCTACTCACTGTAGACATAGAGAATGAAATTTAAATGTATAAAACCTGGTTTCTCTGTCCTATATGTAACATATGTACATTATACATGTGCCCGGTTTCACCGGGTACATGATGGGGGAGGGGGGGGGGGAGGGGGAGGGTGAGGGGGGGGGGGGGGGCTGAGCAGGCTATAGCCCCCCCCCCCCCCCAAAACGAACCAAAAAAGAGCTCTGCCTTGCTATAATGTTTCTTTCAGTAGGTCATACAGCGTCTGTGTTGTTTTGCTGCACACCAGACTGACAGCTGAGCACTCTCTCTGTCAAATCGCGACACGAGCAGGGGAACAGAACTGTAGGGGGAGGGAGAGGTTAATAATAATGTTGGGTTTTTATGGCCATGGAAATTATGGAAAATACATGGAATTTTAAAACAGTGATTTCCAGGACTGGTATTGTAAAAGTCATGAAAAATTGCTCAGAAAAATGTTTGCACTCTATGTTGTTAAGACTACCGTTTGGTTTTTTATGTCTCTCTCTGTTTCCTTGGCTGTTTCCTCAGATTTTATTTGTATTTTCTGTGGTTGCTAAGTAACGAACTTGGCAACAAAGGCAAATACGTCATTGCTTAACCATTGCCAGAAAAGAGACGGTGGTATATTTTTTTTTTGTCGTGGAAAACTGAAAAAATGTTTTTACAGGCACTTGTTTTTTGCAATTGTAACTTGATTGAGACCGTAGGCACCTAACCCATAGAGCACAGGGCAAGCAATACCGGTATACATTTTGCCCCTTTACTTTTTTGCTCAGTAGACACTATTATTTTGTTATGGTTTTGCCTTTAAAAGGCTTAAATGTAATAACAAAAAAACTGAAAGTCTTAAGTCATTCAAAACACAATAAACTCACCCTACACAAACACTGGTTTGTCCCAAGTCTGCACTGCCCTGTTTACAGCTGACGTTAACAGCAGATGCGGGATAGTTTTTGTTTGGAGACAACAAAACAAATATGTATTAAAAAATATAGGCTAGGCAGTTGTTAGTTTGCTTTTATTATGTATTAATTCAGTTATATTCATTAAAAAATATGAGAGAACCAGACAGGTTTTTTTGTTTTTGTTTTTTTTTTCTTTTTCTTTTTTTTTGATATAATAATAAGGAAGAAGGTTTATGTTGCTGCGGGGCCATGAACTCATTAAAGTTCACCACCAAACTCTACATAAAATGTTGTTACTGTTATTAAGCACTATTAATATTCTGAAGCAGTGGTATTTCAAAATAACAAAATCATGGTTTCACTTAGTGAAGTACACTAGAATGGTTTTATTATTAAAAATGCGTCGTTCTTAAAATTTATTTTCAGATTTCATATTAATCTTTTTGTGTTTTGTGAATTTTCTTGCACCATGTAAGACATTTTTCAAGTCAAGATAGAGTTTTTTGATTTTTCAAGTCATTATTATTATTATTATTATTATTATTATTATTATTATTATTATTATTATTATTAACTTCGTACAACACGCACATCTCTAAACCTGACTAAAGTTATTTTATGTATTAATTTTTGTTAGTTACATTTCAGACAGACTAGAATTGCTATGCAACACTAGGTCTGTATAGTACTACATTTCATATTCCTCAATAAAAGACTGGAATTGGCAATGAGTTCTTGACGGATGTCAGATATATATGTTTGGCCTCACAGAATAGGGACATCAGCAGGACTTTCCAAACAATTTGGATATTATTATTATTATTATTATTATTATTATTATTATTATTATTTTTGTTCCACAATAATACAAACACAGTCACCAGTCCTGGGTGCGTACAGTAGTGCTCGTGGTGGGTGATACGGTTTATATTTGTGACAAAGGTGCAGTGTTGTCTGGTTTCATTCTGGCCCTTGGCAACTGCTCCGGAACTGTGTTAACTGTCTGGTAACGTACAGGATGAGACAATTACAAACAAACAAAAATACAACACTCACAATTTTAAGTAGCAAAATACTTTTCACTGTCCTTCTGGTTCTACTCACTATAAACCAATGTGAAGGAACAGATTACTATTCTCCGTCCCCCTTATATGCTGTCATGCATGACCCCTTGGTAAACTAATGCAGCTGACTTTACAATCTGTGGCTGCTACATTGTTTCCCTTCCAGGTCAATGTGTTCTTGCAACAGATTCTTTCAGACTGGCCGACTTCCCGACCCTGGGAAAGAACTGTCAGGCCAGCTCATCCAAAGAACTCTATCCTCACTGTTTAATGCCCTCACAGGCCAGGAGGGATATTTTACAATCAAGATTCATTGTATTTCTGTCACACTGCTGAACTCATCTTGGAATTTCTGGTGGTCTCTGCTGGTGATACTGGCATGCGATTTCCCTCTTCCATAGGCATGTGTATGTGCCTGTTGATCTATTTATTTTCTGTATGGTGCATAAATAGTTTGCTGAGTAGGCCTATGAGTAATTTTTTTTTTCTTTTATAATAGCACAACAACAAGTACACAATTTATACTGTTTTAAGTAAATTGTATTCTTTTTGGCTACAGTTTTATGATACTGATTTGATAATCTGTTTTATTAAAAAATATAACTTTTACCTTGTTTGTTTATTGTTTATACTACAAATACATGGGTGTGGCCTCAAAATTACAAGTATATAACCAATATCATTTCACCCAACATCCCATGTGCTCTTTGACTGAGATTGAAATTAGAGAGATGAGTTTCATTTGATGCCTGACGGGAAAAAATTGAGCACAGAACACTAAAGGAGGATGTTATGTCTATATTCTGTACCAAATATGTGTCATAATTTATTTATTCTTTTTTTATCAAAAGAGCCAACAACCACCCTCCAGCGTATGGTTTGTACAAGTGAAATAATGACTGCGCCCCTCTACTCTACTCTAGTTCTTAGCTGTCTGCATATTCATGATATGAACCATAATAGCTTTTACTTTAAGCAAGAGACCTGTTTGACTTCCATGAATAATCCTAGTCATGGTATGAAATAATGTAACGACACAGTTCTGGAATGTTTTTGCCACGAATGTGTTTGATGTAAATGGACTTTATTTCTAGAAAGCAATGATAACTTTAGAATTAAGATTCGTTTTATGGATTATACTGTGTCTATTTTATATTTAACAGCACAAGATAGATGTCAAAGGCATTATGTTTCTACAATATATATATATATATATATATATATATATATATATATATATATATATATATATATACACACTGTATATAGTGCCGAGAAAAAAGTTTGTGAACCCCTTAGGATTTTCACATATTTCAAACCTAAAATGTTATTAGATCTTAATCTAAGTCCTAATAATAGATAAAAAATAACCTGATTAAACAAATGATACAAAAACATGATACTTTTTCAACATTTAGTTATCCACAAATGATTCAACATTCAATACCCTTGTGTGGAAAAGTATGTGAACCTTTAGATTCAGTAACTGGTAGCACCCCCTTGAGCAGCAATGACTTCAACTAAACGTTTCCTGTAACTGTTGGTCAGTTTCTCACATCGGTTTTGAGGAATTTTGGCCCATTCCTCCTTACAGAACTGTTTCAACTAGGTGACATTTGAGGGCTTCCTTGCATAGACAGCTCGCTTCTGGTCCTGCCACAACATTTCAATGGGGTTTAAGTCCAGACTTTGACTAGGCCATTCTAAAACATGGAATTTCTTCTTTTGCAGCCATTCTTTTGTAGATCTGCTTGTATGTTTAGGATCATTGTCTTTCTGCATGACCCACTTTCGGTTCAGCTTCAGCTCACGAACGGATGGCCTGACATTCTTCTCTAGAATCTTCTGATACAATGCAGAATTCATGATTGTGTCAATGATGGCAAGTCGTCCAGGTCCTGAGGCAGCAAAGCAGCCCCAAACCATCGCACTCCCACCACCGTGCTTGACGGGTGGGATGAGGTTCTTCTGTTCAAATGCAGTGTTTGGTTTTTGCCAAACATAACATTTCTCATTGAGGCCAAAAAGTTCTACCTTTGTGGATCATCTATGTGCTCTTTGGCGAACTTCAGATGGGCAGCAGTGTTCTTTTTAGAGAGCAGTGGTTTCCTCCTGGCAATCCTTCCATGAACACCAGTCTTGTTCAGTCTTTCTCTGATAGTTGAGTCATGAACACTCACATTAGCCAAGGCGACAATGGCCTGCAGATCCTTGGATGTTACTCTGGGGTTCTGTTGGGATAGGTGTGTCTATCTGTCTGTGGTTATTGTTCTTATACAGTTCTATGGTTATGCACCAATAAAGTGCAGTGAACATGGTTTATATTTTCTGCACTCTTAAACACTAGTGCAGGTAGTCCATCCGTCAGACCCGTTAACTCACTCATATGTATTCATGGGTTGCTTTGAGAACAATGTTGCCAAGGTATGCGATTATAATAAGGACGATTAAATAGTATTCTTTTCTGAATATACACTACATCTTTTCACTGCAATCGAATATAAAGTGAATATGTGTGTTTCTGAAGAGATTCTCAAAGACTGTCTTTTGGTTCTGTGCATTTGCAATTAGAAGTTTTAAGAATTTCCGTTTGGTATTCTGTCCTAAATCAGTAGTTTGTCAGTTCCTAGTTGTTGTGACATAAATTATGTATAAAACAAACAGGAAAAAAATGTGTTCAGATTATTCAGCTTATTCCGCCTTTTATTGCATCTGTGGTACTATTCAGTAGACCGATGCTTGAGTAGATGAAACCTCCAGACAGAAGGGGTGCAGTTTTTTAAAAAACTGAAAGTTTGAAAACCACTGGTCAGTCATCATTCATTTCAGCTTAAATATCTTCAGAACAGCATAGATATAATCGCTTCAATTTGAGATAACATTTCTTTCAAATGTGCTTTCGTTCCAAGTAGCAAGTATTTAATGTTTCGAATGCTTCTGAGTAAGTGTATCCAAATAAAGTAAGTAATTAGCACTGGTATGTGTTAATTCTAGCTACCAGTCATTTAAATAATATGAGTAATTGTCATGAGTGATTTCATTTTGTTAATTCCAAATTAATTTACACAAATCTAACAAATACAAAGCAATCTGTGCAATGTCTGGAGGTTCATGAATAAAATGTTTTCATCGTAATTGTTAATGATAAAACTGGAAATGAAAGTACAATAACTTTCTAATACATAGGAAAGCAAATTATAGAATGTAGTAAACAGCTTTGAGAATCCCACCCCCTCCTCTCCCCAGTTTATTTATTTAAAATCAGTCTTATGACTCATTTAAACATCATCTTGTGACACCCTTGAAGCCATGAACAAATATGACCTGAACCACCTTCTGTGATTTTAGGATTGAGACATAATAAAAAAACAAAAAACTATGTTTACGCAATTTAGATGTATTATGTAATATCATGTAATCAAAGGCACTACAAAATGATTCTGGAAGCCATAATTGTTTTACAGTATTTCATGTGAGATTTTTCTATTTTTGACAGTTTTCAGTTAGGTATATGGAAATATATATATAAATCTACCCGGCTCTGCCCATGCTGATGTGGACACCCCCTATATGCTTTCATGTCGCCACCTCCCCGGAAGTCACCCACCAATCCTGGCTGCGGCGAGCTTAATGTTTCCCTGTTTACAAAACACACACACACATGCAGACAAACAAAGTGTCCATAGACGAGTCCAGCAGTCTTATGTCTTATTTAAATTGTATATATTTTTTTGTATGTAAATGCTGTAAACTGTAAATAAATAACACAGAATCCAAGGAAGTTTATACATACTTGTATTGTTTCGTACTTGTTCTGTAACATTAATATGACCCAGTTTCAACTTAAATGTGTTTAAATACGGTAATGTAAAAACAACAATAAAACAAATTCAGTGTTGTAAGTTTTCTTTCTTTAATTCATAATAACATTTGTTGATACTGTTGCTAAGATTTATAACTTGTTCTGTAATGCTTTACTAATACATAACACATCGTGCATTACTCATGTTCAACATGTTAATAAAGTATTTATAAAGTGTTAATAATGTATGTATAAATGACACATATTTGATAAACACAAGTCATATGCATTTCAGCATTTTTCAATTCAGGCAAATAACAATGCAGAACTCCCTGTGGGTCCCCAGCCAAGATTAGCAACATGACACAGGTAGAAATCAAACCCCACATGAATCACCCTGCACTCCAAATGATAGTTAGAGTGTTTTCTTATTTTTTTGTACACTGGCATCAGTGACAATGTGTATATATTACATTTATGTACATACCTTAACTCTTTCAATACAGCAGACATGTATACAGGATGAGAAAAGATAATTTCACTCTAAACTACATAAAAGTATACATGAATATAAATATTAAAGGTAGACACATTTAGAGTCTCTTTTTACTACGCTGCTTGCAACTAACCATTCCATCTGGGATGATTTTTTGTAGTTGCCTCACAATTTGACTATATACAATAGTAAATTATGTGTTATACATTTTTCACAATGGGTACCTACCTGCCTCAATATTTTCCAAGAACATGGATCTATTATATACAAATGAGTCCATTCTGCAGTACACTTGGCTTTGTTATGTAACTTTCCTCCCCCTCAACTGCAATTTTAAAAGGAAAATCAGCAGTATCTTGAATCACTGCTATTGCAGTAGAATTCAGACATGTTGTTTTCTGGGCGACATCATCACAGTAAGAGGAACTGACACTTGAGGCGACCATTATTTATTTTTCTTTTTTCACATAATGTTTACATAGATGTTTCGTAAAAATCGATTGGTTCAATACATGCCAAAATTGTGACATAGTACGCCACTAGATTTAGACAGAACCATTACAATTTGACTAGTAGAAGGATGATGGTGCTTAACACAAGAATAAATCGATTATTCTCCCAGAGCTTGCCTTGAAGACCCTGCTATAAGAAATAAATAAAATACAACTTTTAAAAGGTTATCTTGGTTCTATGTATATGAGAGAGATACCTTTTTAACTGGCTGCAATTATTTATACATGTTTATAGCCTGCTGTATACTGCTTTGGGCAGCTTGAGTGTGTTAAGTTTTGTATCTATTACCACTGCTGCTATTATGCAGGGAACAATAGCTGACAAGTTCAATTTGTCTTCTTTATTCTTGTACCTGCTGGATTCTTTTTTGCACTATTTCAGCACAGTGAGGGGTAAATGTACTAAAGTGTCACGGCTGTCGCAATAGTCGCAAAAGAGTCAAACATCTAGGGTGAACTGTACTAAACAAGCGCAATGTTGTCAGCGACTTTTTAGGGCATCACTTTTTCTTTACGGTTCAGCCGTAGATGAAGAGGTTGTGCTGCATCAGTCTTTCAAAGATCTGCAGTCACCTGGGCAACATTCAGCATTATAGTGGAACTGGTAAAGGAAGATATGCAACCAAAAATGAATTAAGTACCAGCTGGCATCCTCAGCTGAGTACAGGGTAGTTGGCAATGTGTTTGGCGTGCATAAATCCACAGTTCATCGCTGTATTTAAGTTTGTCAACTCCCTTGTTCAGAGGCACTGCAACTGTACTGTACATAGCTATGCCAGATGTAACTGAAGCAAAAAGCATTGCTCTGCATGTCAGTGAAACACACGGGTTCCGATCAAATCACAATGGCACTGTTTGAGAGTACTGGGTATCTTTCATTCTTCAAGCAGTAGTGTATGACATGAATCTTACTTAATTTGTGTAATACAGGTATATATATATATATATATATATATATATATATATATCTATATATATATATATATATATATATATATATATATATCGTAATAATATATATCCATAAGTGGTGTAAGAGGCATCACCTACATCTCCGTATGGAACTGCATTTACATAGGTCTTCACAACATCTCCGTATGGAACTGTGACCTGGATGGCGGATAGATTGTCCCATGATGGGGGTGGGGGGTCAATACTGCTTGGCTTGTCCTGGATATCAGAACCTCAGCAATGCTGTGCAGGAAATCCGAGAATGTAAACAAATACAAGAATAGAGATTCACCTCCATCTGCCACATCAGATTGTGAATGTGCAGTCTCATCCATCGATTTCTCACCCACCGATCCTCCTTCCTCAGTTGCCTCATCCGTAGCATCTGAATCGGTGTGTTCTGTAGAACTTGCAGTTATATACTACTGGAGGAGGTCATGGCTGCTGACTGTGTAGCACTAGTGGAGCGGTCTTAAAGAAATACAATAAAATTATCAATGTCTTTTATTATTCAATCCTGTTTTACCTTCCAGGGTAGCAACAATTACTGTGGCTTCATTTTAATTCTGGAATAACTGTGTAATTATCTACAAGAGCTAAGTATAATCAAGCACATCCTGAAAACCTCACGCAGGCGCTCTTATTACCACTCAGTGGAAAACGTATATGCTTGCTGAAATAAACCAGATGATGTGTTCCAGCAACTGATTTTATATGCAGTTCCTTTGGCTCTGACAAAGTGTTTAACCCTTTCCACACTGAATAAATAATAAACTATTTCACTGATCTGTTTGGTTTACAGTCTTAAGGTAGGCTAGTAGAACTCGTTAACGAGGAGTGCCTTTTTGTGGAACCAACAACATCGATCAAGTAATTTCCGAGATATTTGGGCTTTTCATCGCGCATGCATGTTTAGTTTTTTCATAACTATGAGAATACACCTGTGCACTTCGGTCAAATGTTCAAACGTTCGGTCGCCCATTGATTCTCTTGTTAACTTATGTCTGAGCCGAGCTGAGGAGTGATCCTGAGTGTATAACTGCAGGCCGGAGACCAGCTACACAGTACCTCTCTATTACAAAGCAAAGGCTGCATTAAAAAAAACAAAATAATAACAAACAACAAACCTGTAATAAAAAATAATACACTTATCAATTGTTTTTCCTAGTGTAAGCAGAAATATGAAGCTGAACAATGTATAGGAGCAACGCGTGTTAATGATAATAGATTAACCGCATTTATTATTTTTTATTTGTATTTTATCTTATTTTTGTAATGCTGCATAAGCCTTGTTGCTTTTGCTAGGGTGACTTAATCTAAAAAGTTAAGTTGTTTACTTACTGCATTATTTGACAGGACGTTACTTCCTGCTTTGCTGTTGTGGTCTAGGCAAGAGACACACACAACCCTGTTTTTATCACCAGCTACCCAATTTTGTTTAAAAAAACTCGATATCCCATGTGGCACTGCACTGGT
Organism: Polyodon spathula; assembly: GCF_017654505.1. NCBI lineage: Eukaryota > Metazoa > Chordata > Actinopteri > Acipenseriformes > Polyodontidae > Polyodon > Polyodon spathula. The sequence goes on along the minus strand of NC_054535.1, from coordinate 20,547,983 downwards.
CACGTTAAGATCACAAACACATTCGCTGCTGTTTACAGTTAAACAGGGATCATGAGCAAATTTAAAAAAAAAAAAAAACGTTTAATCAAACTTTAGGTAGTCAAATGCTAGCGATGCAAATAATGTAGTGCCACATAGTAGTACAACTGTTGAAGCTTAAATTGACAGCACGGAGGCAAAAGTGAATGCAACTTATTCAAATTACAGAGTTGTATGCAAAAAAAAAAAAAGCCTGTTCTGTACACGTGGCTGTAAAATAAATGCGTTATTAAACGTGAAAAGAAAACGTTGATGGTAAGCTTGTCTTCTATATTACTTCTACCATTATTTACACTGTGTACTGTTTTGCATGTCAACTTTATTTCCTGCTATGTGTGGTTTAGTTTATCTTACATACAAAGCTTAACATAGTCCAATCAATTATATATTTGTATACTAATATTCCAAATTAATTTTTACATCAGTTATTTGATGCATTTGTAAAATATTGTTCCCTTCAACAGACTCCACATAAGTAAACAGAACATTCAAATACACTGTCTATTAATGACAAGTCTATGTATAAGTGTATAATATATTTAAAATGTGATAATACTTGGAAATGTTTGTTTTAATAATAGAGGATTTAAAGAATACTAAGATGGTTTGCAAACGTAAAACTAAAAAAAAAAATTATGTACTTTCCATTGCATATGTATACAGATATTTTAACTCGGCATTCCAGTTAAAAAAAACTATGGAAATTAAAAACAAAAAACTGAGCATTGAAAAGTTCTCTGATCAGCCCAATACAGTAGATATCCTTTAGAAGTTTTGAAGAGTCACTGTCCTTTGTGATTAAAATCAAAACAACTGTCGTAATGACTGATGACTAAATGATATTTGTTTAATGTCCTAAAAACAATACTGTAAACATTAATCGCTTCAGTTAAAAATCAAGAAAACAAACCCAATAATTGACACTATTTTATGTCCTTTCAATGATCTCATTACTATGCCACACATACATCAAATTTATTTTCCAGCATATTAAACTATGGCTTTTGGAACATAATGAATAAAAATAGCTGAATGGGTTGAAAACAAAGGTTACTGTTAGAAATATTTGTCTACAAAAAAAACACATTGTCTCACTTCGGATGCTCTAATTGTTCTGATTATCTTTTACAATTCACATATCAATGGTTTTAGTCACAAAGAACAGTGATCTTTCTTCCCTTCTAAAGCAGTGGTTCACAGCCCTGGTTAATGGGTTGCTGAATGTTCTCTGAAACAGCCTAATATGCATTAGATCAGTGGTTCTCAATCCTGGTCCTGGGACCCCCCTGTGTCTACTGTTACTTTTTTTCCAACTCAGTTTCTTTATATCTTCAAAGATCTGTTTGGTTTACAGTCTTAAGGTAGGCTAGAACTCGTTAACGAGGAGTGCCTTTTTGTGGAACCAACAACATTGATCAAGTAATTTCCGAGATATTTGGGCTTTTCATCGCGTATGCATGGTTAGTTTTTTCATAACTATGAAAATACACCTGTGCACTTCGGTCAAATGTTCAAACGTTCGGTCGCCCATTGATTCTCTTGTTAACTTATGTCTGAGCCGAGCTGAGGAGTGATCCTGAGTGTATAACTGCAGGCCGGAGACTCAGTTTCTTTACTGAGCACTCAATTAAACTAACAATTTGTTTAATCATATATGTTTAATCTATTCTTCAGATTATAAGAAGTGGAGATTTCAAGTTCTATTCAATTTCATACTTGAAATCTCCATCTCTTTGAAATCATTCAACAGCTTTGATTAGGCCAATTGTTATTTTAATTGAGTGCTCAAAAAAGAAACTGAGTTGGAAAAAAAAGTAACAGCAGACACAGGGAGGTCCCAGGACCAGGATTGAGAACAACTGATCTAATGTATATTAGGCTGTTTCAGAGAACATTCAGCAACCCACTGACCTGCCCAGTGCTGGTGACTAATATATATATATATATATATATATATATATATATATATATATATATATATATATATATATATATATATATATAATATATATATATTGTGTGAAGTGAACCCACCTGCACCAGTTAAGCAAAATGCCTTGTCAGAACTGAGTGAAGTAAGAGTGCAGTGGCAGCCTTACTTGACAATTTTCCCAATCTTTTTTCGACTTTGTCAGCTCTTACTGAATCTTAAAATGTGTGTTTGTTTTGTCACTTTATTTATATATATATATATATATATATATATATATATATATATATATATATATATATATATATATATATATATATATATATATGTATGTATATATATATATATATATATATATATATATATATATATATATATATATATATATGGTCCTACCAAAAGCGTCCTACCAAAAGCTGAAACCAATATGATGCAGATCACTTTACGGTAGGCAAACTACCACTGTCAATCAAGTGTGAGTTTGTGCGACAGAATATAGTTTTTGCTAAATTTCTTTTGAAGGTTAACAGAGTTTGACACTTAAATGTAACTTTTGCAGATGGCAGCTGTCAGGTTTTGCTCCACTTTTGCTCCATCGCCATAGATTAAGCTGCACTAAACTTAATTGGATTCATAAATAAAGATAATACGTCTGCCTCATTTGAAAGTCTACATGTTTCTCTGGTAAAGGAACCATTCCTAACCTTTTTGTTTCCTTGCATATTTAACACTGGCGTTATATAGGGATTTTTGCATAATTCCTCCACGGTGTAATCATAGCTGAACAGATGCGTACTAGCAGCAGGAGAGACTGTGGGTTATGAGATACAGATAGGGTCCAGGGAATTCTCTGTACTTACAGATAGTTTCTGGTCAGGGTTGCCAGTTCCACTTAAAACTAGTGGAATTGGGCTTGCCTGTGTAGGCAGTTGCTTGCAATTTTCCTTTGTTTCTTTTAGCACATACAGTGGCTTGTGAAAGTATTGGCATTTTTCCTATTTTGCTGCCTTACAACCTGGAATTAAAATGGATTTTTATTTTGATTTCATGTAATGGACATACACAAAATAGTCCAAATTGGTGAAGTGAAATGAAAAAAATAACTTGTTTAAAAAAATTCTAAAAAATAAATAACAGAAAAGTGGTGCGTGCATATGTATTCACCCTCTTTGCTATTTAGCCTCTAAATAAGATCAGGTGCAAACAATTACCTTCAGAAGTCACGTAATTAGTTAAATAAAGTCCACCTGTGTGCAATCTAAGTGTCACATGATCTGTCATATGATCACAGTATATATACACCTGTTCCGAAAGGCCCCAGAGTCTGCAACACCACTAAGCAAGGGGCACCACCAAGCAAGCAATACCATGAAGACCAAGGAGCTCTCCAAACAGGTCAGGGACAAAGTTGTGGAGAAGTACAGATCAGGGTTGGGTTATAAAAAAAATATCAAAAACTTTGAATATCCCACGGAGCACCATTAAAGCCATTATTAAAAAATGGAAAGAATATGGCACTACAACAAACCTGGCAAGAGAGGGACGCCCACCAAAACACACAGACCAGGCAAAGAGGGCATTAATCAGAGAGGCAACAAAGAGACCAAAGATAACCCTGAAGGAGCTGCAAAGCTCAACAGCGGAGATTGGAGTATCTGTCCATAGGACCACTTTAAGCCGTACACTCCACAGAGCTGGGCTTTATGGAAGAGTGGGCAGAAAAAAGCCATTGCTTAAAGAAAAAAATAAGCAAACATGTTTGGTGTTCGCCAAAAGGCATGTGGGAGACTCCCCAAACATATGGAAGAAGGTATTCTGGTCAGATGAGACTAAAATTGAGCTTTTTGGCCATCAAGGAAAACGCTATGTCTGGCGCAAACCCAACACCTCTCATCACCCCGACAACACCATCCACAGTGAAGCATGATGGTGGCAGCATCATGCTTTGGGGGTGTTTTTCATCGGCAGGGACTGGGAAACTGGTCAGAATTGAAGGAATGATGGATGGCGCTAAATATATTGAAGTTCTTGCGGGAAACCTGTTTCAGTCTTCCACAGATTTGAGACTGGGACGGAGGTTCACCTTCCAGCAGGACAATGACCCTAAGCATACTGCTAAAGCAACACTTGAGTGGTTTAAGGGGAAACATTTAAATGTCTTGGAATGGCCTAGTCAAAGCCCAGACCTCAATCCAATTGAGAATCTCTGGTATGACTTAAAGATTGCTGTACACCAGCGGAACTCATCCAACTTGAAGGACCTGGAACAGTTTTGCCTTGAAGAATGGGCAAAAATCCCAGTGGCTAGATGTGCCAAGCTTATAGATACATACCCCAAGAGACTTGCAGCTGTAACTGCTGCAAAAGGTGGCTCTACAAAGTATTGATTGATTGACTTTGGGGGGGTGAATACTTATGCAAGCTCAAGTTTTCTGTTTTTTTGTCTTATTTCTTGTTTATTTCACAATAAAAAATATTTTGCATCTTCAAAGTGGTAGGCATGTTGTGTAAATCAAATGACACAAACCCCCAAAAAGTCCATTTTAATTCCAGGTTGTAAGGCAACAAAATAGGAAAAATTCCAAGGGGGGTGAATACTTTTGCAAGCCACTATATTTGGGGCTGTTTTTTGTTTCTGATCGCTTATGTCAAAAGTAGAAAACAAAACCAATATATGAGGACAATGCATACATAAAAAAACAACAACTTTAAGTTAGAGGTCTCGATGCACAACACAAGACTAATCTTCCATTATATATTTTGACAGCGTGTCAAGTTTCATGCTGAAAATTATCATGAATATATATATATATATATATATATATATATATATATATATATATATATATATATATATATATATGATAAGTTAGTTTTCAGTATGAAACATGACACGCTGTCAAAATTAAAACATTACAAAGTTATATTGGGTATGACCTCCCTGAGTATTAACACAATCCTGGCAGCATTGATGCATAGACCTGATCAGCCTATGGATAGACTGCTATGGGATATTCCACCACTCTTTCTGCTCCTTGACGTTGTTTTGTTGAAGTTGTGCAATTGTTTCACTGTTTACAATTTTTTTTTAAATTCTTTTTATATTGTGTGTCACTTTTGTACATAACAGAAATACTGTTATGTAAATTATGTATATGAAACATTAATTTTACTGTGTACACAACACATATATATATATATATATATATATATATATATATATATATATATATATATATATATATATATATATATATATACACACACACACACACACACACACACACACACAGAGTACTGTGCAAAAGTTTTAGGCAGGTGTGAAAAAATGCTATAAAGTAAGAATGCTTTCAAAAATAGACATGTTAATAGTTTATATTTATCAATTAACAAAATGCAAAGTGAGTGAACAGAAGAAAAATCTACATCAAATCAATATTTGGTGTGACCACCCTTTGCCTTCAAAACAGCATCAATTCTTCTAGGTACACTTGCACACAGTTTTTGAAGGAATGTGGCAGGTAGGTTGGCCCAAACATCTTGGAGAACTAACCACAGTTCTTCTGTGGATTTAGGCAGCCTCAGTTGCTTCTCTCTCTTCATGTAATCCCAGACAGACTCGATGATGTTGAGATGAGGGCTCTGTGATGGCCATACCATCACTTCCTGGACTCCTTGTTCATCTTTATGTTGAAGATAGTTCTTAATGACTTTTGCTGTATGTTTGGGGTCGTTGTCATGCTGCAGAATAAATTTGGGGTCAATCAGATGCCTCCCTGATGGTATTGTATGATGGATAAGTATCAGCCTGTACTTCTCAGCATTGAAGAGACCATTAATTCTGACCAAATCCCCAACTCCATTTGCAGAAATGCAGCCCCAAACTTGCAAGGAGCTTCGACCATGCTTCACTGTTGCCTGCAGACACTCATTCGTGTATCACTTTCGGCGGACAAACTGCCTTCTGCTACAGCCAAATATTTCAGATTTTGACTCATCAGTCCAGAGCACTCTCTGCCATTTTTCTGCACCCCAGTTCCTGTGTTTTCGTGCATAGTTGAGTCGCTTGGCCTTGTTTCCACATCAGAGGTATGGTTTTTTGGCCGCAAGTCTTCCATGAAGGCCACTTCTGAGCAGACTTCTCCAGACAGTAGATGGGTGTACCAGGGTCCCACTGTTTTCTGCCAATTCTGAGCTGATGGCTCTGCTGGACATCTTCCGTTTGCAAAGGGAAGTAAGCATAATGTGTCTTTCATCTGCTGCAGTAAGTTTGCTTGGCCTACCACTGCGTCTACGGTCCTCAACGTTGCCCATTTCTTTGTGCTTCTTCAAAAGAGCTTGGACAGCACATCTGGAAACCCCTGTATGCCTTGAAATTTCTGCCTGGGAGAGACCTTGCTGATGCAGTATAACTACCTTGTGTCTTGTTGCTGTGCTCAGTCTTGCCACGATGTATGACTTTTGACAGTAATCTGTCTTCAGCAACCTCACCTTGTTAGCTGAGTTTGGCTGTTCCTCACCCAGTTTTATTCCTCCTACACAGCTGTTTCTGTTTCAGTTAATGATTGTGTTTCAACCTACATATTGAATTGATGATCATTAGCACCTGTTTGGTATAATTGTTTAATCATACACCTGACTATATGCCAACAAAATCCCTGACTTTGTGCAAGTGTACCTAGAAGAATTCATGCTGTTTTGAAAGCAAAGGGTGGTCACACCAAATATGGATTTGATTTAGATTTTTCTTCTGTTCACTCACTTTGTATTTAGTTAATTGATAAATATAATCTATTAACATGTCTATTTTTGAAAGCATTCTTACTTTACAGCATTTTTTCACACCTGCCCAAAACTTTTGCACAGTACTGTATATATAAATTATTGTAACAAAAATTGTAATTTGTGCACTACAATGCTTAATATTGAAGAGGTGCTGCAAGTATAAGGTAATTGTATATAGTGAAGGTAGAGTCTCTACGGCAATACAAAAGTACAAAAAACTTTGAGCCTCTAGTTACAGTAACATGATGTGAAGTCTACAGTTTCTCAATTGCTGACTTCAATTCTGAGTTCTCCTGGTCTCAGCCTACCTTCTGATAAACAACACACCTGCAAGTATCTTTCTATGTTTATAGTGAATTATGATGCTTGGTGCCAGCATTTCACCCTATTACTATGTCTTCGTTGATGAGGCAGGCTTCACTTTAGCAAAAAGACGCAGCCGTGACTGAAACATGATCGGACAGCGTGCCACTGTGGATGTGCCTGGCCAGCATGGAGGGGCGCGTTGCCATCTTGCATAACGTACTTGTTTTCCACAAAATGATGATTGGCTCATACAATATAATACGGCTTCTAGTCTTTCATGGTGAATTACACCATCGTCTTGTCCAACCTGATGCAGCATCCTATTTCCCTGTTCTCAATCCAATCAAGGAGCTTTTCTCCTCCTGGTGGAAGGTGTATGATCACAATCCCCATGAAAAAGCCACATTTCTCCAGGCCATGGATGAGGCTTGTAACGACATTACAGCAGAAGAACGCCAAGGCTGGATCCATCATGCCAGACGATTCTTGCCTCGGTGCATTGCCAGAGAGAATATCTGCTGCGATGTGGATGAAAATGTGTGGCCAGAAAGGAATGCAGAGAGTTAGTGATCCTGAATGAGTATAAATAGAGTAATCTGTTGTGTATCCGCCCATCACATATCCGCCCTAGCCGTTTATCCGCCATGATCAACCTTATCAGCAACGTTAATTAATTATTGAACAGAGAAGATTAATTGTTGGAATTGTGTCGTGTGAGCTTTTAAGTGTGTTGATGTGTAAATAAATCCTGTTCGCCTGCGGGGCGTATCAACTTCAACCTCCTTCTTGATCTCCTGTCTGTCACTCAGCAGCGAATGCACGCACCCACACGGTAGACGGCTACTCTGTCACAAGCATTAATACCTGTATCTTTCTAAACAATGGATTGAGGGTATCTGCCCAATAAAAGCTGAATCTAAAAACAATTATTATGTAAATATAATAATTGTTACAGCTGAACAACCCTTTTTGTTGAATATGACCCTATGCTTAGTAGAGAAACTTATTTTTTGAAAAAAAGATTTTCTGTAACCCCAGGGATATACTAAGTTTGCAATCAAGGGATATTTGAAGTCCTCAGCTTTTAAATGTTCCTCAAAAGTTAATTGCTTAGTTTAATCACTGTGTCTCCTGGAGGCTGCTATACTGATACCATGTAATATTCCTGTCACCAGGTCTCTCCAGGGAATATTAATTCTGCTGTTTGGCAGTGCTGTTTTGAATACGTGGATTATATATTAACTTTAACTCAGAGTGAACATTTATGTTGAAAATATTGCATAAATGCCGTAAGCAACATCAAATGCGCACTAAATTATTTATAAGTTGAATGAATGAAAAAAAAAAATTCTAAGAATCATGTTAAAACTGTATATCTGAAATAGGCTTAGTTTCCATAAACTTTCAAACATCACAACATCATACCAGTTTAAGGATGACAACATTAACTAGCAGTCCATGTCCATCCATTTTTAATGGATATAGGATGCCATTTATTCTGCAATAAAACTATTCTGCTTCGACACAGGTGCTTTCCTCATGTCCTTTCTTTTTTGCTTTTTTGCTTGTGAATTAATGTTTCTGAAAGCTGAGGACAAGGGCACTGGATATGTTTAATCCAAGGCCTCTCTCAGCTGGAGACAATTAGTACAAAAAAAAAAAAAAAAAAAGTTATAATGTGTGTTGGGTTAGTGAGGTGGACTCATTTCCACCAAGCTTATTTTACTTCTGACTCTTATTTTTTTATATGTCCTAACAAACCTGTGCTTGCATCTAGCTAACAAAATAATTCCAGTAAATTTAATATATCTAATACGTATTACCAGCACTTTGTAGGTCTCACGTTTTCCAATATAAAAGAAGTATACATTATTTTAAACGTGTATTTGATTTTTAATGGTATTTTTTCATTGCATTTATGAACAATAATATTGGCTAACATATTGTAGCGAACCACGGTTCCTGCTAGCATGGGCTTCTCACATAAACCCAGGACCTCCCGCTTTGAAGCATAGTGCCAATACCACTGCACAGAAGAACCGGCTCTATTGCAAGAGCTGGAATTGGGCTTGCGTCTTCATGTTTTAGTTTGGGTTACCTACCAAACTTGCTAGCCAGGCTACAGGCTTCTGAGTACATTCTGGGGTACCTGTGTCCACTCTGACATCAATGTGGCGAACCTCGGTTCCCGCAAACAGGGTCTTCTCACAGGCAGAGGTCGGACGCGAACCAGGGACCTCCAGTTTTGAAGCATAGCGCCAGTTCTGCTGTACAAAAGAATGGCTTCATATTTTAAGTTATGATAATTCCTGAACTAAGATGTTATCTTTCGCAACAGGATGCTGAGAGATCGATGCATGCTTTTATAACATCTAAGATTCATTATTGCAATGCTTTTTTTCCTGGTATTTCAAGATGTGTTTTATCTCGATTGCAGCTTGTGCATAATGCTGCTGCCAGAGTTTAACCTAGAACAAAGAAGTATAAACACACTATCCCTGTGTTAGCAGCCTTACATTGGCTTCCTGTACAGTTTAGCATTGATTTTAAACCTTTAAATGGCCTTGCTACCCTATATGTAAAATATTTGCTGACTCCATATGTCCCTAATTGCTCTCTTAGATCACAGAACTGTTTACTTAGCATTCCATGGACAGAGAAAGAAGGCAGATGGCAGAGGGTTCAGCCTTAGAACACCAAAGTTGTAGAATGATCTGCCATGATTTGTAAAGGTAGCACCATCGCTTGCTGCTTTTAAATTAAGATTGAAAAACACATTTCTATAATTTGGCATATGTACTTTGAAGGTACAATTTTATGAACCTATGTTATAATACTTATTTTTGTCACTGCTTTTCAAAGTAATCATTTTTTTAAATTACTGTGTGTAACTGAAAAGGGCATTTTATATTATTTTACGATTTCTCCAAATTGTTTTGTATGTTGATGATTTTTTTATTTATTTATCTGTAAAGCGCTTTGAGACAATTTATTGTGAAATGGTCTATATAACAAATAAAGATTGATTCTGTCCCTGCCAACAATCACAGACATGGCCATCTTCATTTAGGTAATTCAGTGTTATCTGGAGAATGGCCACCTGTATAAAGATGAAAGAAAATCCTTTGTTTAGTGAGTGTATTTTGAATACGGGTAGGGAAGGTGAGTGTCCAGCCTATGTTTGCTTGAATCTTTATTGTTGCCCTTGTGCCACAGTTTGTTTGTTTGTTCCTGTGTTTTGTGTTTGTTAATAAATGTGTGCAACAGCTCTTCGCTGCAGGTTCTGTCTCTGAGTCTGTAATTCAGCGTTTCACTGCAGCTTCTGTCTCTGAGTCTGTAATTCAACGCTTCACTGCAGCTTCTCTCCGAGTCTCTAATTCAGCACTTCTGTCTGTGAGTCTCTAATTCAGCACTTCTGTCTGTGAGTCTCTAATTCAGCACTTCTGTCTGTGAGTCTCTAATTCATGCCAGTAACAGCTTAGGCTGCAACTCAACCCTGTCACACCAGCTTAACCCAATTGTCTTCCCTGGAGACCTGAAAAAAGGCAAAAGCCCCTTAGAAGACATTATAAAATGACCATACACACCTTTTGTAAAAGACACTTAAAAGGTTTATAGGACATTGTGCATTAATTTAGCAAAAAGCACATTGAAACATATTTAAAGAATGTATTAAGGATAAAGATGTATTAAGGTATTTGGGTAGAAAGAAATCAAAGATAATACATGTAACACGGGAGACCTGGACTGGCTGTCTGAAGTATGCGTGGTGCTGCAGGAAGAGGGCAGCAACCCCATGGGATCTGCCTGTCAGTCATGGCAGTGACACAAAGAGGTGGGGAAGAGGGTGTGTGGGCTTTCCTTCTCTGAGTGGCTGGGAGGCAGGCCTTGGGGGGTTGCTGGGCCTATAAATTAATGCTTTGTTGTTCCCTCAGATCTGCCCCTCTAAGAAGTGTAGGATGGAGTCCCGAGCCGTGCGGGCAGAGATGGCCAGGGTAACACTGCCGAGTGCAGTACCTTTTATTTGTAGTTTTCATTACTATGTTTTATTTTCCCTTTATCTTTCGCATTTTCGTTTTCGTTATTCTTTTAGCACCTGCAAGTGCACCCGTAACCCACTGCATACCTTAACGTGGTACTCCAGAGGCCCTGAATACCATCATTGGTAGCCAAGCCACGGACAACAGCGCCCTCTGTGGGCTAAAATAAATTATTGAAAAGAAACAAATAAAACCGAACACCTGTGCGTTGTTTTTCAAATACACTTTCTGTCTCCTGTGTCAGTGACTACTCAGACCCTACTACAATACATAATTAAGTTATGCAACTAAAAGAGGAAGCAAAACGACTTTTACTGTAAAAGGATCAATTACCATGCCTCCATTTTACAGTTTCTCTTAGTTGCTAAAGCACAATTTTGAATACTCCTAAAACAATTATTAAAAAATTTAACTCAAATACCAAAACACTTCGCACATTTTCAAAATTAAGAAGGTATGTCAAATCTATTCACATATCTTGCAAAACATAATGCCAATATTAATACATCAAACAAAAAGTTATATAGCATTTAACCCCTCTGTAACGGGGCAAGGAGCCCTGTACAATTAATTGTTTATTTATTTTTAGAACAGGGCTTGCCCCTCCGCCCCTGGGTTATTTTGTATTTGTTTATGATTTACTTATTGTATTTATGTCTACGAAAGCTGTGGTTATTGTTTTTGTATTTATTTTGTGTGTGTGTGTGTGTGTGTGTGTGTGTGTATATATATATATATATATATATATATATATTATATATATATATATATATATATATATATATATATATGTGCGTTTATATTGTTTTGTACTGTTTGCTAGTGTGGATGAGGAGCCCAATCCACTATTTAGTAAACTTGTGCAGATTGTGGCCGAGGGGTAATAGAATAATTATGAGCTAGTTAAACCCCTTGGCTACGGTATAAAAAGCCTACAGCTCTTCATGTTCCAGGTTGGTGTTCGAGAGGCATAACAAGAGCGAGAGAGGAGAGATTCTTCAAGAAGCTGCTTGATGAGATTCTGGGATCAATAAGCTACTAACAACCAAATGAGCAAGATGGGCCGAATGGCCTCCTCTCATTTTCTAAACTTTCTTATGTTCTTCTTAAAAGTAAGAACTAAGGATCAATAAAGGCAGTTGCTCAGGCTGTGATTATTTTTGTTTAACCCTTTGCTTTTGCTCTGTAAGCAGTGTTTATTTTTGTTTGAACCTTTTATTTATTTTTTGTATTTGAATAAACGGCACACAGCGCGTCTTTTGGACTGCAGTTACTTGTTTGTTTTCTGTTCCTGCATTTGGCCTGACGTCACCATATATATATATATATATATATATATATATATATATATATATAGTTATATATATATTATATGGTCAGACCAGAAACAGAAACCACAACCAGTAATGGTGGGGCTAAAATGAGATGATATGGCTTTTTATTATATAAAAATAAAGATTTTAAACAAAACACAAAACAAAAAGGCAAGTTGGTGAAACAAACAATAACAAGTATCATGCTGGTTTAAGCACTCATAGCAAATGTTATATCTTATATTAAATTACCTCCTTACTCCACACCCGTTCTCCACTCACAAACACACTCTTTGTGTACTGCCAAACAAAAAATGCAGATGGCACCTCACTCGCCCTGCCAAATAATGCAAAACACTTTTTCGCTGCCATATATAGTATGAATCATAGAAATACAAATAAATCATAACAATAGTGCACACATATACATAGGGGTATCCCCGGCGGGCAGGTCCGTAGTGTATATATATATATATATATATATATATATATATATATATATATATATATATATATATATATATAATAAAATCTCAAAAAATCATTTGAATTAACATAAGAATAGTATCTGCAAAACTTTCAATCCTTTATTTTTTGGAGTTAATACCATTTTTTTTTTTAATTAAACTATTAACTAAATCTAGTTTATATTGAGATCATTTAGTGTCATTTCCACTGAGTTTATCGTCTCTCTCTCTCTCTCTCTGGCACATCATTTCATCAACATCACAGCGGATGTTCCTCTGGAAATGCACCTGAGGAATCCAGCCTTGACAGGCTTCTGCCCCAATGTCTTCACAAACACCATCCATGGCCTGGATAAGTGGGAAAAACTTCTAAATTGCGCCTTTTGCACAAGTTGAAACCCGCCTCATCAATGAAGATATATTTTAAAGGCTGCATTCTGGCATCCAGCTCCACATTTCTCTGTGACCAAAAGTTTTGCAAAGTTACAAAATAGGATGTGCATTCTCAATGTGGATTACAGTATAAAAAAGTAGATGGTATGATTTCACCCACATAAAAAAAAAAAAAAAAAAAAAAAACACTACTACTCCCAAACTCCAAAGACACTTTAAAAATCTTCATTACATTCTTCTGTATCACGCAGGATATAACCACCACATATGTATATTTTTATGCGGTATGAGCAGTAAGAACATAAGAACATAAGAACATAAGAAAGTTTACAAACGAGAGGAGGCCATTCGGCCCATCTTGCTCGTTTGGTTGTTAGTAGCTTATTGATCCCAAAATCTCATCAAGCAGCTTCTTGAAGGATCCCAGGGTGTCAGCTTCAACAACATTACTGGGGAGTTGATTCCAGACCCTCACAATTCTCTGTGTAAAAAAGTGTCTCCTATTTTCTGTTCTGAATGCCCCTTTTTCTAAACTCCATTTGTGACCCCTGGTCCTTGTTTCTTTTTTCAGGCTGAAAAAGTCAATACTGTCAATACCTTTTAGAATTTTGAATGCTTGAATTAGGTCGCCACGTAGTCTTCTTTGTTCAAGACTGAACAGATTCAATTCTTTTAGCCTGTCTGCATATGACATGCCTTTTAAGCCCGGAATAATTCTGGTCGCTCTTCTTTGCACTCTTTCTAGAGCAGCAATATCTTTTTTATAGCGAGGTGACCAGAACTGAACACAATATTCAAGATGAGGTCTTACTAGTGCATTGTACAGTTTTAACATTACTTCCCTTGATTTAAATTCACCACTTTTCACAATGTATCCAAGCATCTTGTTAGCCTTTTTTATAGCTTCCCCACATTGTCTAGATGAAGACATTTCTGAGTCAACAAAAACTCCTAGGTCTTTTTCATAGATTCCTTCTCCAATTTCAATATCTCCCATATGATATTTATAATGTACATTTTTATTTCCTGCGTGCAGTACCTTACACTTTTCTCTATTAAATGTCATTTGCCATGTGTCTGCCCAGTTCTGAATCTTGTCTAGATCATTTTGAATGACCTTTGCTGCTGCAACAGTGTTTGCCACTCCTCCTACTTTTGTGTCGTCTGCAAATTTAACAAGTTTGCTTACTATACCAGAATCTAAATCATTAATGTAGATTAGGAATAGCAGAGGACCTAATACTGATCCCTGTGGTACACCGCTGGTTACCACACTCCATTCTGAGGTTTTTCCTCTAATCAGTACTTTCTGTTTTCTACATGTTAACCACTCCCTAATCCATGTACATGTGTTTCCTTGAATCCCAACTGCGTTCAGTTTGAGAATTAATCTTTTGTGCGGGACTTTGTCAAAAGCTTTCTGGAAATCTAAATAAACCATGTCATATGCTTTGCAATTATCCATTATCGATGTTGCATCCTCAAAAAAATCAAGCAAGTTAGTTAGGCACGATCTCCCTTTCCTAAAACCATGTTGACTGTCTCCCTGTTACCATATAGGTAATTTTCCATTTTGGATCTTATTATAGTTTCCATAAGTTTGCATATAATAGAAGTCAGGCTTATTGGTCTGTAGTTACCTGGTTCAGTTTTGTTTCCCTTTTTGTGGATCGGTATTACGTTTGCAATTTTCCAGTCTGTCGGTACCACCCCTGTGTCAAGAGACTGCTGCATGATCTTGGTTAGCGGTTTGTAAATTACTTCTTTCATTTCTTTGAGTACTACTGGGAGGATCTCATCCGGCCCAGGGGATTTGTTTATTTTAAGAGCTCCTAGTCCCTTTAACACTTCTGCCTCAGTTATGCTAAAGTTATTTAAAACTGGATAGGAACTGGATGACATGTGGGGCATGTTGTCAGTATCTTCCTTTGTAAAAACTTGTGAAAAGTAATCATTTAACATATTTGCTATTTTTTTTTCTTCCTCTACGATTTTGCCATTTGTATCTCTTAAACATTTAATCTCCTCTTTGAATGTTCTCTTGCTGTTGTAATATTGGAAAAACATTTTGGAATTGGTTTTAGCTCCCTTAGCAATGTTCATTTCTATTTCTCTCTTGGCCTTTCTAACTTCCTTTTTGACTTGCGTTTGCAGTTCTGTGTACTCTTTCTGCGTACTTTCTTTTTGGTCCTTTTTTAATGCTCTGTAAAGTGCCTTTTTTCGCTGAATATTTTTTTTTAATTGATCTATTAAACCATTTTGGCAATTTAGTTTTACATTTAGATTTGTCTACTTTAGGGATATAATTGTTTTGCGCCTCTAGTACTACATTTTTGAAGAACAACCATCCTTCTTCTGTGGGTGTTTTCTCTATTTTACTCCAATCTACTTCTGTTAGTCTCTGTTTCATACCTTCATAGTTTGCTTTTCTAAAATTGTAAACCTTAGCTTTAGTCTTTACTTTTGGGGATTTAAAAAACACTTCAAATGAGACCATGTTGTGGTCTGAGTTTGCCAGTGGTTCTCTGACCTCTGTTTTAGTTATTCTATCTTCGTTATTTGAAAAGACTAAATCAAGGCATGCCTCCCCTCTAGTGGGTGCCTTCACAAATTGTGTTAGGAAGCAGTCATTTGTCATTTCCACCATTTCTATTTCATCCTTCGCGCTACCCACCGGGTTTTCCCATTTTATTTGGGGGAAGTTGAAATCCCCCATTAGTATGGCTTCTCCTTTGCTACACACATTTCTAATGTCATTGTATAACAGATTATTTTGCTCACCGTCTGAATCTGGCGGTCTATAGCATGCTCCTATTATTATGCCTTTTGAATTTTTGTCTGTTATTCTGACCCATATTGATTCGGTTTTATTTTCTTTGTCCAGGTTTAACACCTGGGCTTCAAGACTGTTTCTTATGTATAGCGCTACCCCTCCTCCTCTTCTGTCCTGCCTGTCTTTCCTATACAGTGTATACCCACAAATATTATATTCGTCCCCATCACTCTCAGATAACCACGTTTCTGTAACACCTATCACATCATAGTTACTTGTTAGTGCAGTAGCTTCAAGTTCTAGAATTTTGTTTCTGATACTTCTAGCATTTAGATAAATACATTTAATGGTTGTCTTACCTGAGTTGTTGTTCTTGTTTTGATGCGGTCTCCCTTCTGTTTTTTTGTTGATTTCTCCCCCCTTCCTTTCTAGTTTAAATGCTTCCGAACCTGCTCGAGGATCTTTTCTCCGAGTAGACTAGTTCCCTTGTTATTTAAATGCAGTCCATCCCGTCTATACAGATAGTCCTCGTTGTAGAATGTGGTCCAATGATCAAGATAGGTGAAGCCTTCCCGTGTGCACCACGTCTTCAGCCATTCGTTTTGATTAATTATTTCCAGCTGTCCATATGGTCCTTTGCAAGGTGCGGGTAGTATACCAGAAAATACCACAGTTTTGGTTTTCTCTTTTAATTTCCTTCCTAGCTCTCTGAATTTGTTTTGCAGGGATTTTGGTCTGTCTCTTCCAATGTTGTTTGTACCGATGTGGACGACTACTACCGGGTCGTCTCCTGTTCGTTCTAGGAGCCTGTCCACGTTCTCAGTGATGTGCTTGACCGAGGCTCCTGGAAGGCAGCACACTGTTGTAGTAAGGGGGTCCAAACTGCGAATTGAACTTGCTGTGTTTCTCAATATGGAGTCCCCAACAATCATGACCTCCCTTCTTTTTGCTGTCTGGTCACCACTGTCAATAGGGTCCTGGATGTTGTTCCTTTCATTCTCTTGTTGTTGGTTCTGCTCATCAAAATTCTGAAGTGACTCAAATCTGTTGGTTGTTTTGATTTCTGGTGGTTGTGTTTGACGAAGTTTCTTTTTTTCCCTGCTTCTGCCTACCTGAACCCAGCTGTTCTGACCTTCTATCTCCCTGGTGGCTTTCAGTCTGTTAGGGGTGATGCAGACTTCCATGAATTGTGGGTGTGCCAGTTCCTCAAGATCCTGTTGCTGTCTCACTTCTTCCAGCTCCATTTCTAGCATACTTACTAGTTTATGCAAATCCTGGATCGCGCGGCACTTTACGCACACTTGGTTTAGCTCCGCTGGGTTTTCTCGGATTTCCCACATCAAGCAGGTGTCACAGATTACTGGCTTGAAGACCATGTTGAGGTTTTTTTTTTTGAAGTTTAGTTTCTTCTGCAGCCGTCAACCTGCTTTCAAACTGCTTCGAAACTGCTCTGTACTTTTCCACGCCTGTACTTCTCCCACTCGTTGTCGCTGGGAAGACTGCCTCGTTTAACTGCGTTGTTCTGCTGTGCTGTTGGCTCCTCCCCTCGCCCGTGTCTCAAAACGGCGCTGAATTTGAATCAGCTGCTCCGAGTTTCAGCTTGTTTGTTATCAGAAAAACACACGTGGCTGTTTGACTTTGAGCTGCTGCTGTGTTTCCCCAACGTCCTCTGTTTTCTGATTAAAGCAATTCAAGATGCAATTTCTCCTTTCTGCTTCGAAACTGCTCTGTACTTTTCCACGCCTGTACTTCTCCCACTCAGGGATCTGCCCAAGGGTTCCCCGCTGTCACTCTCTGCCTTGTTTGTTGCCGTGTTTCTCCCAGCTGGTTTCTCAGTCCTCGACCAGCGCTTCCATATACATAGCGTATCTAAGAGGGCAGACCTGAGGAAACAGCAGGGCATTATTTTATAGGGCTAACAATCTCCCAAGACTCGCCTCTCAGCCATTCAGAGAGGGAAAAAGTCCACACACCCACTTTCCCACCTCCCCGTGTCACTGCCATGACTCAAAGGCGGTTGTTGGACGACTGCCGCCCTCTTCCTGCAGTACTGTGAACACGCCAGTAGAGTCAGCACAGATCTCTCCCTGCTACACAGACATTATGATGTTATTGTTTTTTTTTTCCCCTCAGGATATTGTCTGTGACACAGTTTTTGCAGCCTGCTTGTTACACGTGAGGGAAACCTGTAACAACACGAGCACTGACATGAGACTTCGGGGTGGTGTTGGAAGGGGGCTTACAGTGCCTATAGAAAGTCTACATCCCCTTGAACTTTTTTTCACATTTTGTTGTGTCAGTGCCTCAGAGTTTCATGCATTTTTTCCACTTATCTACACACCATACTACACTGTTAAGGGGAAAAATGTTTTTATTGAGAAAAAATATATAAATATTAAAAATACAAAACTGAAAGATCATAATTGGATAAGTGTCCACCCCCCTGAGTTAATACTTGGTGGAATCACCTTTGGCAGAAATTACAGCTGTGAGTCTGTTGGGATAGGTCTCTACCAACTTTGCACACCTAGATTTGACAATATTTGATCATTCTTCTTTACAAAACTATTCATTCTCTGTCAAATTCCTTGGGAAGCGTTCATGGACAGCAATCTTTGAGTCAAGCCACAAATTTTCAATTGGATTTAGGTTGGGGCTCTAACTGGCCCACTCAAGGACATTTACCTTTTTTGTTTTAACCACTACAGTGTAGCTTTGGCTGTGTGCTGTGGTTTGTTGTCATGCTGAAAGGTGAACTTCCATCCCAGTTTCAGCTATTTTGCAGAGGGCAGCAGGTTTTCCTCAAGGACTTCTCTGTACTTTGCTACATTCACTTTCCCTTCTATCATGACCAGTGCCCCAGTCCCTGCCGATGAGAAATATCCCCATAACAGCCACCAGCATGTTTCAAAGTAAGGATTATGTCCTTTGAGTGAGGCACTCTGTTGAGTTTGTACCAAACATAATGCTTTGCATTTAGGCCAAAAAGTTCCATTTGATTTTCGTTAAACCACAAAACATTTTGCCACATTTTGCCACTCTGATCTAGGCAGGGTCTTGGTTTTGCCATACACCTTCCACTTCTTAATAGTCATCTTGACCATGCTCCAAAGGACATTCAAGGCCTTTGATATTTCTATACCCATCCCCTGATCTGTGCCTTTCAACAATTTTGTCCCGGAGTTATTATGAAAGTGTCTTGGTGCTCATGGTTGACTCTTTGCTTTGAAATGCAGAGGGAACCTACAGGAACTGCTGAATTTATCCTGAAATCATGTGAAACATTACAATTTAACACAGGTGGAGGCCACTTAACTTAGTGTGTGATTTTGAAGGCGATTGGTTACACCTGAGCTAATTTAGGATTGCTATTACAAGGGTGGTGGACACTTATCCAACCAAACTATTTCAGTTTTTATTTTTAATTAATTTTCTACAAATCTCTAGAATATTTTTTTCACTTGGAAGTTGTGGAGTAGGATGTGTAGATAAATGAAAAAAAAAACGATTTTAATGCATTTTAATTCCAGGCTATAAGGCAAAAAAATGTGAAAATTTTAAAAGAGGGTGTAGACTTTCTATAGACACAGTATGATTGCAAATGCTGGGCTATAAAACAGTGGTTTTAGCAGCTCAGAGACCCTTTTGAGATGCAGTTACGACGCTCTGTGAAGCAATACAGAATATAGCCCGAGGTTTATTTGTTTGACTGTTTTATTACAAGTGTTTTCTGTTTACACTTTTATTTTGTGCCTGAGTTCAACTCTTCAGCTATTCAACGTTATTTCCGTCTCTAGTCTTGCAATAGCTGGTTTGATACGCTATTATTCAATAACTTTTATTTTTCAATATAATCATGCCTAAGACTTGCAGTGCAGTCCTGTGTTGTATTGGTCTTTTCATTTTAACAAAAAAATAAGTATTTTTACAGCTGTTGACAAATAAATCTATATCAAGTTAACTACTATATTCAAGCACATCATTTACAGACTTGCGTAAATGTTTTTGTTACTATAAAAATGTATATTTAAAAAAACACATTTAGTTGGTTTCATAACATCTTTAGTGAAATTGTAGTGGTTAATTCTGCTAAATACAAGATACTGCTCTCACTTTTTATTGTGAACACAGCCATGCAAATAGTGTTTAAACAAATAAGTTTATTGTACATTTTTTGTAGACTTGCCTGTTTTTTGTAATGCTCTTCTGAAATCAGAAAACTCATCTTTTGCAGCAACTGACATTTTCATTTTTTTTTTTTTTTAAACTTGTGAATGCTGAGATCTACTGATAAATTTCTTGCATTCACATATTGAGCTATTTCTGCTCATTTCTTCTGCTTCCTGGCAGTTGTCAAATTCAGACAGTTTGCCTGTTATTATTTGCTTTCTGTTATTATATTCCTCCATAAGCATTATTTTTTCCTCCTCTGTCCTGGATTTCTTTTTTTATCAGCCATATTGTAATTTTACTTAACTGCCCACACATTGCCATGGAGACAGGATTTACCCAGTACAGCAAGCTATTTGCCTATTGGTTGAACATTCCAGGCACACTTAAGTGTTTTCAGATGTTTTTTTTTCCCTTAGCTAATTGAAACAATACATTTAAGTATCACACTTAAGTGAACAATGTAAGATGTTTTATGCAACCGGGCACAAATTCCCACCCAATTCCATGCTCTTTTCTTCATTTGAAAACATTTTAATATAATTTAAAAGGGTTAATGATGATGACAAAGTGATAATTTGATAGCGGGTGCAGAACCCCAGGTGAAAAATATTCTTTATATATGCAGTGTTTTTAGTGAGCATTTAAAGTCTCACTTTATACCAGCTAAACACGTTTTTTGGCACCCTTGATACAAATACTAAAACATGTAGGTAAATATCTAAACAGCAACACATTTGCAAAACCAATCACACACTTCACTCGTTAACACACACATAGCAAAACTTTGAACACACCCTCTGATTCAGTGAACACAATTGAATTCCTAACACATCTGTTTCTTGTCTGAGTGATTCCTGTATCAATCCAAACCTTAGCTTGTCCTTTTATATACGCCTCTTATATATGACTACCATGTGAAAAATGTTTATTAAGTAGTGCTGATTGAGTTTTCAGGTGTGGACTGTTTGTTTAAATAAATGAGTATTATTGTTGGCAATTGCATACGATACCTACAATGCTATCGTGTGTCTGAAATTATGGCTGCTGTGGAGAGGTGGGCATATGTGTGACGTCAAGACCCAGCGACTTATCCAGTCAGCACTCGGATATCCTTTACCCAGATACACGTCAGTTGCACTTCACCGCCCTTGCAGTAACAATAAAATCAATCCCGATTTTATATATATATATATATATATATATATATATATATATATATATATATATATATATATATAATTAATGCACTTACCTGACAGTCGTTTTCTGATACAAAGTCCTTCTCTTCAATGTTACAATTAATTTAATTATCTGTCACAGCCTGTGTGTTTTTTTTTTCTTTGCCTATGCAAATTAATCTGTCTTTATTTTGGATTTCCTCCAGATATCACCTGACGAAAATGCAGCCAAAACAAAGCGAATGAGA
The DNA here is from genome assembly GCF_017654505.1 of Polyodon spathula. Classification (NCBI taxonomy): domain Eukaryota; kingdom Metazoa; phylum Chordata; class Actinopteri; order Acipenseriformes; family Polyodontidae; genus Polyodon; species Polyodon spathula. The sequence goes on along the minus strand of NC_054535.1, from coordinate 20,526,338 downwards.
CAAGCTACATTAATGTAAAAGTTAATCGTTTAAACAGTTTTAGATACCTGGAACAAAGGGGCTTGGGCAAGCGGATGAGACGGTGTGAAACTGTGGCTGCTACCAGGACAGTAGAGCAGTGGACCACAAGAACTGCCGGGTAAAGGAATTGTTCAAAAGGACCTGGCTTTCTATGTTAATGCATGTAGTGTAGCCAACTGAGTGTGGCTAAGCCCTGGTGTAGTGAACCCTGGTGCACCTTCTCTCCCGCTGCCAATTGTATTGATTGTTTGCAGGGTGTTTTATTGTTTTTTGGATTTTAATGGCATTTCTAGCATGCTATTTAAATCCTGGGGTATTTTTAATCTCTGTTCTTAAACTTTTATGTACCACTGTTTAGTTTAGCTGGGGTGGGGATTTGAATAAGGCTAGCACAATTGGTGACAGTGAACTATTAAGCGTTGCTATTGTTTTCTTCTTTCATTTAAGAGGGGACATATCTGAAGGGGGATTGTCCTGGGGGGGAGCAAAGTCAGGGGTTCTTGGAACGAGTGTGAGTGACAGTTTTCTTGCTCCCAGTGATCCATGTGGAGACTGGACAGACAGCCATCTTGCAACCTTCCATCCTAGCTTTTGCTGTGGGGGACGTTTTGTTTATTTTACAACTTTGCACCCAGACAGTGCAGTATGCATTTCTTTTTTTTCTTTTTTTTATAGGAGGGGTAGCGCTATACATAAGAAACAGTCTTGAAGCCCAGGTGTTAAACCTGGACAAAGAAAATAAAACCGAATCAATATGGGTCAGAATAACAGACAAAAATTCAAAAGGCATAATAATAGGAGCATGCTATAGACCGCCAGATTCAGACGGTGAGCACAATAATCTGTTATACAATGACATTAGAAATGTGTGTAGCAAAGGAGAAGCCATACTAATGGGGGATTTCAACTTCCCCCAAATAAAATGGGAAAACCCGGTGGGTAGCGCGAAGGATGAAATAGAAATGGTGGAAATGACAAATGACTGCTTCCTAACACAATTTGTGAAGGCACCCACTAGAGGGGAGGCATGCCTTGATTTAGTCTTTTCAAATAACGAAGATAGAATAACTAAAACAGAGGTCAGAGAACCACTGGCAAACTCAGACCACAACATGGTCTCATTTGAAGTGTTTTTTAAATCCCCAAAAGTAAAGACTAAAGCTAAGGTTTACAATTTTAGAAAAGCAAACTATGAAGGTATGAAACAGAGACTAACAGAAGTAGATTGGAGTAAAATAGAGAAAACACCCACAGAAGAAGGATGGTTGTTCTTCAAAAATGTAGTACTAGAGGCGCAAAACAATTATATCCCTAAAGTAGACAAATCTAAATGTAAAACTAAATTGCCAAAATGGTTTAATAGATCAATTAAAAAAAATATTCAGCGAAAAAAGGCACTTTACAGAGCATTAAAAAAGGACCAAAAAGAAAGTACGCAGAAAGAGTACACAGAACTGCAAACGCAAGTCAAAAAGGAAGTTAGAAAGGCCAAGAGAGAAATAGAAATAAACATTGCTAAGGGAGCTAAAACCAATTCCAAAATGTTTTTCCAATATTACAACAGCAAGAGAACATTCAAAGAGGAGATTAAATGTTTAAGAGATACAAATGGCAAAATCGTAGAGGAAGAAAAAAAAATAGCAAATATGTTAAATGATTACTTTTCACAAGTTTTTACAAAGGAAGATACTGACAACATGCCCCACATGTCATCCAGTTCCTATCCAGTTTTAAATAACTTTAGCATAACTGAGGCAGAAGTGTTAAAGGGACTAGGAGCTCTTAAAATAAACAAATCCCCTGGGCCGGATGAGATCCTCCCAGTAGTACTCAAAGAAATGAAAGAAGTAATTTACAAACCGCTAACCAAGATCATGCAGCAGTCTCTTGACACAGGGGTGGTACCGACAGACTGGAAAATTGCAAACGTAATACCGATCCACAAAAAGGGAAAGAAAACTGAACCAGGTAACTACAGACCATTAAGCCTGACTTCTATTATATGCAAACTTATGGAAACTATAATAAGATCCAAAATGGAAAATTACCTATATGGTAACAGGGTACTGGGAGACAGTCAACATGGTTTTAGGAAAGGGAGATCGTGCCTAACTAACTTGCTTGATTTTTTTGAGGATGCAACATCGATAATGGATAATTGCAAAGCATATGACATGGTTTATTTAGATTTCCAGAAAGCTTTTGATAAAGTCCCGCACAAAAGATTAATTCTCAAACTGAACGCAGTTGGGATTCAAGGAAACACATGTACATGGATTAGGGAGTGGTTAACATGTAGAAAACAGAAAGTACTGATTAGAGGAAAAACCTCAGAATGGAGTGTGGTAACCAGCGGTGTACCACAGGGATCAGTATTAGGTCCTCTGCTATTCCTAATCTACATTAATGATTTAGATTCTGGTATAGTATTATATAGTTTAGAAAAAGGGGCATTCAGAACAGAAAATAGGAGACACTTGTTTACACAGAGAATTGTGAGGGTCTGGAATCAACTCCCCAGTAATGTTGTTGAAGCTGACACCCTGGGATCCTTCAAGAAGCTGCTTGATGAGATTTTGGGATCAATAAGCTACTAACAACCAAACGAGCAAGATGGGCCGAATGGCCTCCTCTCGTTTGTAAACTTTCTTATGTTCTTATGTTCTTAAGTATTGTTTAGAGCAGGCAGGGAGCCGCTAGAGTAGGTCGGTGATCCACGTCGTGCGGGTAGCGGCGATTGGGATAACGCTGCCGAGTGCAGCACCTTTTATTTGTAGTTTTATTATTGTGTTATTTTTCCTTGTTCTTTTCGCCTTCTGTTCTCATTATTATTTCTTTGAGCAGCGAGTGCGCCTGCAGTGAATTCGCTTACCAGCTTTGGTATTTCCATGGTGCTGTCTATCACCGTTGATAGGCAGCCCACGGACAACAGTGCCCTCTGCTGGTGAAAAGTAAAAACTGTCCTGAAAATAAAACTGGGCACCTGGGTGGTGTTCCAAGTACAACTGTTCTGTCTCGTGTGTCAGTGAATTACCCACCACCCTTCCACAGTCTGTTTACAAAGAAATTATGGGAACATACAAGTGAGGAAATCAGAATTAAAGGTAAGCACTATGTTTGGTATGTTAAAATAAACACGCTGTTTTGACTACATTTAACACAGAGCGGTTTCGTAGTGTGCGACGCTGCAGTAGTTTTATACGCATGTTAATATAACATAAAAGAGACCGCTGTGCTAGTTCTAGGTATGTATGTTCGCCCGGTAGTTCTAGTGTTAAGTTCAAATCGGGAAATACATTTATTTGTGAATAATAGTGCAGTGTTGTCTAGGTTAGTGCTGGCCTTTGGCGACAGCTCCTTGGTACATGTTAGCTGTCTAACAAGAACAAACATTTACAATGAATATGACAGACAAACACTCACAGCTACACTAAACACTCACAGTTATATCACAGTCCTTCAGCAGTTCTCTTGTAACCATAACAAAGGAACAGTTTGCTCTGTCACATCCACTTTTATACCTTCAGCCATGCCCCCTTGGTTAGCGAATGCAATCGATTTTCCTTCAATAAACGATTGCCACATCGCTTCCCGTCTGGGGCGATGACTTGGTGTACTGTGGCTCCGCCCCCTTCCTGGATGGACGACTTCCGACTGACCCTGGAATGAACTGCCAAACCATTCAGTCCAGGGCACACTGTTCCCTTTGCACAGCACCCTTATGGGTTGGGAGAAAGATTTATAACAAAGATTCATTCTTTCTCTGTCATACCCCTCTGACATTTTTGCCCCCTTCCTTTTTTAGGAGGAGGGCCACCACCTCCAGAACTATCAACAATGACCCAGCTGCTGGAGTGGACCCAATTGGAGTGTATTCCCCCATTTTAAGCATGATTCCTGGTCGTATGGAAAGCAAATAGCATTTAAAAAGGTAGCACGAGGAACTATGGTGAGAACTAATGAACAATGGAAACATGTACAGTATATTACAAGTTTAACCAATACATAAATGGACAATACTGTAAGGCAATTGGTATGAGGTAGTAAATTTGAATGTCCAATAGTTCGCTACAATCTATGTCAATTTTATTCCATATATTGAATTTTTTCATTTGCGGTTGGCAAGCCGACATTGTTACACTGTATGTTACCAGTCATTTATTTTGTTACAGGGTGATCAGGAAAGAAACAAAGCAGAACTGAAAACATCGAGAAGAAATTACTAATCTTCAAAAAAAAGTTGTAATCTTACAGTCAGAAAATTAAATTAGAAATAGAAAAACTAGACATTGAAAAAAGTAATTAAAGTCTACAATCTATCATTCTAAATGAATAAAATAAACAAATTGATTACAAGTGGAAAACTGTCAATTGGCACCGCAAATGCACCTGATCAATAATGTGTTTCAGTAAAGCAATGAATGATGTTTATCATCCTCCTGCGATTAAAAACACAATTTAAAACTTCAGTAATATTTATTAACATTTTATTAATTGTCTTGAAACAGTGTTATTAATCAGTTAACATGCAATACATGAACTGTTGTTTACTTTTTAAATACAAATGTTAATTACAAAAAAAAAATATATATATATTTGTATTTATTTATCAGATCTAAATATGAAAATAAGGCTAAAATACTTAGATCACACACTCTTAAAACTAATTCTACACAAAATATTTGTTAATACTGACACATTTTGTGTAGCGCTTTGCTACATGGTGCCTGTGTTTCTCCTAATATTCCAACACAGTGTCTGTGTTAAAATGAACACAAAATTTGTTGTTCTTAATCACACTCAGTAATGTGTAAAAAAACAACACATTATTAAAAATTCAACTAGTAGAAATTAATTTAAGATGGCAGCTCTTATAAAGAAGCCATCTCCTTGAGTGCCAATATCTTGCTCCTTTTTGCATCTCTGTGCCTGTTTCTCCTCATTATGGCTGTTGTCTTCTTCGATGTCGAGAGACCGCGTTTCTTTGAAATGTAGACTAGTACTGCACATACAATTATTATTCCGCAGGCTCGTCCTGGACTTACATGGAGCTCCGCATGAAGTTTTGGCATGAGATGAGTTGAAATTCTCCTATAATTATAATTATTATTTATTTGCTTAACAGACACCCTTGCAGTGGTTACAGAGTAATAGTAACAAAAAGTACCAAAAATTTAAATATAATTACAAGTAACAGCAAATACAATAGTTACAATTAAGTAAATACAAGTCGTGCCAATACGTGCAGAAAGATAAATGCAAGAACAAAAAAGCAGTATAGTAACACTATATAGACTGTGTAAATACATTAATATGTAGCTGTAGTCATTAAAATATATTGAAAGTTATCTGAGGATTTGAAGGGTTAATAAATGATGTCATCAGCCAGGGGCGGCAAGGGTAACCACTGTCCCCAAGCAGAAGTCCCCTGTATCTCCCTTCTTCAAAATCTCTGCCGATCTTGCTATCCATTAAAATTCTCGCAACATGGGTACTCCCAGGCCAAGAGGTAACGCTATTGCTAATTAGGCATGATGGATCGCAAATGCATTGTACTTAATTGAATGGTAATTTTTTCTGCTAATGTAGGTTTCCTCAAATTCATGTGGTGCCTGTATTCTGATGTGGGTGTCTGGCGGAGTGTCCCGTCCCTTTGTTTATTATTGTTTTTGTGAAATGATTTATGTAAATAGAACTGTGAAAAGCCCTTTTGTTTAAATGTATGCAGGTGAACGAAATCCGTCTGCTATTTAATATTGTGTTGATTCAGCTGGGAGGGGGTGTGTGGAATGCAGGTAGTCAGGAGTTAAATGATCACCAATTGTCTTGTTAGCTCCTGACTACCTGCTATATAAGATCTCACTTTCAGTTTTTCTGTTTTGCTGAAACCTTTTATTTAATAAAGTACTGAGCACTGTAGGGCCTCAGTTTCACCACCATTCCTTGTTTTGGTTTGTGTTTCTTGGTCTGTGACGTCACTGCAGCTACGCACTGCAACCACTCTGCTACAGGGTGTCATCTATAATGCCTGCAATCCTGGGAAATCCAACGACTTTGTGGAAATCCACAGCTTAGTCCTTTTGCATGTCGTTATTCAGAAAGTGGATGCAATGTCCAACCCTTCGACATAGCGCATTGAAAACCTGGTGAACTATTCTGCTAACAGTAAATTTGTGTATATGGAATATATTTCCAACAACTGCTTCGAAGCTACCAGTTGTGAAAAAATGAAGTGCTGCCACTATCTGTAGAACAGGGAGCAATGAGTGATTTCATTTTGTTTGTGGTTTAAATCATTGCAGACATTGAAAGACAGAATTTTGGTCAAATCAATAGATTTTTATTAATAGCTTGTCATCCATTATATCCAAAGGATTTTCTCTGTTTTTTAATTCCTTCTGTGAAGTGTGTCTCTGTCTTCTTCAATTTCCCAAAACGCCACCATTTTTTATTTTTCTGACTTAAAGGACCTAAATAGAACATTTTAGTATTCTAACTTAATTTTCCCGTTAACTCGTTTTGTGCAATGGTTTAACTTAAGGGAAATACTTAAATACAAAGTAAAATTACTTTCGCTCCAAGATTTCCCTTAACTTGTTTAAACTTAGGGAACATTTAAGGGGAAAACTTGCAAGTGGGCACTAGAATACTAAGCGGGCGCAAACATTATAATGAGTTGCAAGGAATTTACCTTGCACTTAGACAGTTTTTGACCATCCAAAAAATGTGCACCTCCTCTGACAAGGTGCAAGCCATTGTAGAAGTGAGTAATTAAGTGTGGTATAAAAACATACAACTTCAAAGACCTGTCATTGGCCTCAGGATGGCTGCTGTAGTACAGTTTGAAGCGGCGACGCTTGACTCTTGTTGAGGACAGGCAGGAGAACCTTTTCCCATCCTCAATTTGAGGAAAAAATAAATCATCAAATAAATATGAATTTACAAAGATACAACCTAGATTATGCATATGGAGGCAGTTTGCAGCCAGCTGCAATCGCACAGAGCATTACAGTTAGGTGCGGCTTCTCATTTCCAGCCGTGATTACTAACACCTTTTTTTCTCACAATTTGTGAACCGTGGTATTGCTTGACATGTCGAAAAGTATAGGTCTCTGATCAACATTTCCTATCTGTAGTACTGTTAGTTAAAAATACTAAAATTGTAAAAGCTTCTCTTTGAATTCCTCAGGAAGCTAGTGACACTTCTTTGAAAATGGCTGTCTGCATGTCTTGGATGGTTTGAGATTGGGCAGTACCATTTTGGTTCATCTTTTCTTAGCAGTAGCTCACAATATTGTTTGTGTATTCATGCAGTCATGACTTTGTTCATCTTTTCTTGATGGTCTGTCATGTTGCTGTTTGTGTACTCGAGTAGTCACGTCATTTGTTGGAGATTTTAATACACACATCACTACACTGTACTCGAATTTAAGACGCAGGATTTTTTTTTGAGAAGCAAAAATTGGTTCAGAAAGTGAATCTTAAATTCAAAGGACTATAGTCTAGGACTATATACCCCTTGTATTAGTAATCAGATCTCAGCCTAAATTACTTAAACCTCATCTTGACTGGAATCCAGCAACAGGAAGCAAACCACAGTTTGCAGGATATTAGCACCCCTGTCATAGATAAGAGGAGGACTTGCATAAACACAACTAGTGATGAACCTAATGATCCTTGTGAACCCGATCAGACGAACCAGCGTAAGAGAGAAAAGAACCTCAACGGGCACAAGCCCGGAGTTAAATGGCCAAGAGCTTCTGAGAAAATAACGTGGGACACAGTAAACAGTAAAAGTTATGTGGAATAGTCGAAAAGAAGCTGGATAAATTTGGGAATACCATCTATGCATATGTAAACAAGAGGTTTGGAGTTGAAAAAAGAAAGGAAAAAATACAAACTATTCCTGTAAAGTCTAGATGGCAGCAGGAGTTTGAGCACTTATTTAGGGAAAGGAGGCAGTTGAGGAAACAATGGAGGAAAGCAGAACAGAGTCAGAAGGAGGCACTCAATCTATTACAAAGGGTCATAAAAGATAAGGTTGCAACATTGTGCAGAGCTGAGCGCCTACAGAAATGCTGCAAAAAGAAGACGTGTGCGAGAACTAACTTATAAAGACACTATAACATTTTCCAAAAAGTTATTTGCAAGGAAGAAAAATAGCACACTAAAAGCAAATAAGTCTGAGATGAAGAGATATCTTGAGGAAACACACACAGATTCAAAAAGGGAGGAGCCTATATCGATTCCTTCACGCATCCCACCAGAATACCAAATGGAAGATTGCAAAGCTAAGTGGAAACAAAAGGCAAGGGCGTCATCATTTCCTGGCCCTAATGGAGTTCTGTACAGAGTGTACAAGAGTGCCCCTGGTGTTCTATGAATCCTGTGGAAAAATTAATGAAAGTAGATTGGGAAAAACAGGTTGTACCTAGAGCATGGTGCTGAGCAGGTGGGGTCTTTATACCCAAAGAAAAAAGATTCTAGAAGTATTGGACAGTTTCGCCCTATTTCCCTGTTAAACGTGGAAGGCAAGATTTTCTTCAGCATTGTTTCTCAGAGATTGTCAGCTGAAGAACTTCTTCATTTACACTTTAGTACAGAAAGTTAGTATTGCATGTTTCCGAGGATGCTTAGAGCACATCAGTGTGATCTGGCAGCAAATTTAAACAGCTAAAAAGGAGAGGCGCTCCAAGTGACATTCCTGGATTTAGCTAACTCGTATGGTTTAGTACCACATGAACTTCTTTGGACAGGATTTTAAATTTTAAGTGTACTGAGGACAATAAACTTAATGAAAGTCTACTTCAGAGATTTGCAATTTTGTTTTCAACTTCAGAATTCACCACTACATGGCAATGTATAGAAATTGGAATAATGGCAGGATGCACCATTTCTCCACTGGCTTTTACTATGGCAATTGAATTTATTAGAGCATCAAAATGGGTAGTGGGAGGAGAACACCTGGCTTCTGGAATGTGACTACCACCAATTAGAGCATACATGGATGACATGACAATCATGACTACAACAGTAGCCTGCACTAATCGGTTATTGGGCAAACTAATCTGTAACACTGAATGGGCATGAATGCAATTCAAGCCCACTAAGTCAAGGAGCATCTCTATAATTAAAGGTAAAATTGTGGATAAGAGGTTCTGCATTAACAGCGAGGCAATACCAACAGTGTCTAAGAAGCCTGTGAAAAATCTTGGGAGATGGAATGATGGGAACATAAAGGACACAGTTCATGTGGGAGAGGTAAGATAACAGGCAGTGCAGGGGTTGAAGAGCATAGACAGCAGCACTTTACCAGGCAAACTTAAACTCTAGTGCTTTCAGTTTGGTCTGCTGCCAAGACTTCTGTGGCTACTCACTGTGTATGAGGTTTCCTTGACAAAACTAGAGAAGCTGGAAACGTTAATCAGTTCATACGTCAGGAAATGGTTAGGAGTTCCACGCTGCCTCAGCAGAGTGGGAATGTTTGGTAAAGGGATACTGCAGCTGCCAGTCTCAGCTCTAACCGAGGAGTTTAATTGTGCCAAGGTTCGATTGGAAATTACATTGGTAGAGTCACACGTCGAATGTGTGAGGGAGGCAGCACCTGTGCCAAAAACTGGAAGAAAGTGGGCGGCAAAGGAAGCTATGGAAGATACAAAGGCTGCCCTGCATATCAATGATATCATGGAGCAAGAACAGCATGGAAATGAAGCATTGGTCTCAGTTCAGCTCTTCCTACATGGTACAAAGCAGCCCCATTCAGTCTGCTCCTTCTGAATATGCACTGCTTGGGGCAGTGCCAGTGAATCCCACTTCTGACACCACGTGTGGAAGGGGTGTGGGTAATTCACTGACTAGGAGACAGACAAGTGTACTTGAAAACACCACACAGGTGCCCAGTTTTATTTGCAAACAGTTATTGCTTTTTCCGGCAGAGGGCACTGTTGACCGTGGGCTGCCTATCACCGATGATAGACAGCACCACGGAAATACCACAGCTGGTACGTGAACAGCAAGTGCACTTGCAGGTGCTCAAAGAAATAATAATGAAAACAGAAGGCAAAAAGAACAATGGAAAATATAACAGTAATAAAACTACAAATAAAAGGTGCTGCACTCGGCAGCGTTATCCCGGTCGTCGCTACCCGCACGACCCGGATCACCGTCCTACTCTGTAAGCTAACCAGCCTGTTCTTTCACAATATGCCGGGGTTTGCCCAAGGGTTCCCCGCTCTCTCTGTCTCGCTATGAAACTCTTTGTTTCGCCTGATTCCCGGTCCTGGATCAGAGCTTCCGCACTCTTGTTGCATCTAAGTGGGCAGACCTGAGGAAACAGCAGAGCACTTCTTTATAGGGCTAGCAATCTGCCAAGACTCGCCTCTCAGCCATTCAGAGAGGGGGAAAGTCCACACACCCACTTTCCCACCTCCCCGTGTCACTGCCATGACTCGCAGGCGGTTGTTCGACGACTGTCGCCCTCTTCCTGCAGCCCGTGAACACGCCAGCAGAGTCAGCACAGATCTCTCCCTGTTACAACAACACACAAAGAACGACATGGCATATGAAAGGAAGAAACTTCTGTACACAGTTGGCTGCTGAAGCAGAACAACGAGGATGGAAAGTCCAGGTTTACTCAGTGGAGGTGGGTTGTCGAGGATTTGTGGCACACTCCACAACCTGATTTCTCAGAGACATTGAATTCAGGGGTCAAGAGTTATGACACATAGTGAAGAACTTATCTGAAGCAGCAGAGAGGAGCAGCAACTGGCTCTGGTTGAGATGAAAATATTCTGGTTGGGGACCTCAAGCACAGTACAAAGAAAGCAATATCGATGTAAAGGAAGGTAAGTAAGCTAAGAATAGCTGAGTGTGGGATGGAGGGGGGTGATGCCAGAATCACTGTCGAGCGCTCTTAAGGTGTTATGGGCTAGTTGACTGAACAAAAAGGATGGAAGGTGCCAACTTGAAGACCCCAGAGAAGTACCCTACTCAGCTCACTGCAGACAGTTATCGTGCTGATGCACTTGGGATGCCGCACTGTTTGATCCCTGGAGACAGCATTGCAGCCGTTGTGTGTGCTGATGCATCAGGGAGGCAAAATAGGCTGATCCCTGGAGCCAGCATTATACTTCAGCCATCAACACCAGGAAGAAGGCTATCTACATTATCAGATGGAAGGAAACGCAAATTGATTAATTTACACTAAAATAAGTTATGTCTAGTTGGTGCTTATCTTGGTGAAAGCTGAGTCCAATATCAGCATGAAGTTTTAACACCAACTCTCATGTAATGGAAATCTTGATTAACTAAAAGAAGCCCTTGTCTAAAAAAAAAACAACAATTTTCTACCAATTATGTATCTATACTGAGCTCTAGTGTAGTTTTTCTTATTAACATGGGTTTTATTTTATTTTAGTTACTGTGTTTATTTTTTAAATTGAGATAACATCAAACAGCATTACATTTTAATGTGTATAAAATTTCACTACATTAATGTATTCACTTCCTTATGGATACAGTTAAGAAGTCCATTGTCATGACATTTCTGTTCAAAAGCTTTAGGCATGTTTGCACTGCAGTTCTCTTCAAAAACTGTTACAGATTTTGTAAACATTTTCTTTTATCCTGTTTTCCCATAGGCAAAAGGACTAATTCACTTAACATATAAATTAAACTTGAAGGAATGTATCCCCCATTATGCGTCGTTAAGTTACAGCAACAAAGTGGATTACTTGACTGTGGTCATCAAACAAGCTTAATAATGTCTAAGGCAAAAAGATTAGGACTCAATCTTTTTAGCATCTTTTTAGCCCCTCTTTTGACAAGGAAATATACATATGTCATTATTTAATTAAATCTTCTGTGCTTGCCTGAATTTACTATTGTAATCAGTTCTAGTAATGGAGGGCTTATTGTTCCTTTGGTGATCCTTGTGAGATCTGTCGAATAGAGGGAAATTAAATTTAGAAGGTGGTTAGGCTATGTTGGGGATGCATTAACGATAGAGTATGGAGCTGTTTAAATCATTAGACAAAGATCAGTGCTGGCAAAAAAAAAAAAAAAAAAAAGTTAAATGGCAAGACTGGTGATTCCTTTGAGGTAACTGAGCAATAGAATAGAAACAGATTTCCTCTAATTATTACGTTTCCCGAAGGTAAAACAAAAGTGTTTAAGAATTAGAGATGGGACATGCTTACTGATCTCCAAATTGCTTTGGTGAAATAACATCTGAAACAAAAACACAAGCCGAGTTTCAAGAAACCATTGGGGCAGCCTTGTCCAGCACAAAGCAAATAGACACAACTGTAAAACCGATGGTTTGTTGAAACTTGGCTGGGCACTTCTGATAACTTGACGTATATATAACCCTAAACAGTTCTGATTTTATCTTCCAGAGGAATGCTTAAATAGCTGTGTACTAATCATAACTAAATAAACTTATAAACCAGTGGCAGTACCAAAAACACTGTAATTAGTAAAGGACCAAACTCAGTCCAGTGTTCTGTTGACATTAGTTATTCACTATGTTTATTCTATTTTATCCAACTAAGCTTCAGTATAGAAACTTAGAGCCATTCCTCCCTTAGAGTGCAGTAACAGTGCTCTAATGTGTAAGTCTGACAACTCCCTGCCAAGGTAATTAGGACAGTGAATAATCAAATGTATTTGTTTGGTAAAAAGTCTCCTAATGAAGCCACAGCCCCCCAGTGCCCCTTGCTGCTAGTTTTATACAGTGCTCAAAGTGATATGGACAGATTGACAGTTTTATTGTATGGTTGGGTGTATACTGCAGTGCATTATTCCATACCACTACCTACAACAGCAGTAAAACAGGTAATAACATTGTGTTTTGTTTCTCCCAGAATCTTCAAGCAGCTGTTTCACAAGTGTATACATCAAGCAAGTGAAGTGCCTACGTAGCCATATCATATATTTAACTAAAATGTGTGCATTTTGAAATACTGAAATAAACACTGAACTACACACACTCACACAAAAGAATGCTCTTTGGATAGGTTTACATACAAGTGAAAATCGACTCTACTGACATGACTGTGTGACATTGTAATGCAAATACATTGTGAAAAAGCAAAAGGACGTCCTTTTGGCAGGGTGAATCGCTTTCTCAAGATAAAAATAGATGTAAAAACCTAAGTAAACTGGGTTGGGAATCGTGCTTCTGTCTCGTGAGATTTCAGCAGCCAAGATCCCTTAAACTGACAGAATCTCACGTTATTACTGAGCAAAGCCACACCAAACCATATACTCAAAGAGACACACACAAGAAAGAAATCAAAAGACGCTGCAAATGTAAACCTCTCATAGCCTGTTATTAATGTTTGTATAAATGCATGTTGTTAAGCACAACTAACAAAACATTTAGCTTCATAATATTATTATTATTATTATTATTATTATTATTATTATTACTATTATTATTATTATTAGTAGTAGTCCTATTTAAGGCCCGTTTGCCGGGAAACGTAATAATTAGAGGAAATCTGTTTCTATTCTATTGCTCAGTTACCTCAAAGGAATCACCAGTCTTGCCATTTAACTTTTTTTTTTTTTTTTTGCCAGCACTGATCTTTGTCTAATGATTTAAACAGCTCCATACTCTATCGTTAATGCATCCCCAACATAGCCTAACCACCTTCTAAATTTAATTTCCCTCTATTCGACAGATCTCACAAGGATCACCAAAGGAACCATAAGCCCTCCATTACTAGAACTGATTACAATAGTAAATTCAGGCAAGCACAGAAGATTTAATTAAAAAATTCAAATTAACACCCTTGGGGGTGCTAAAAAGGATGGACCTTAACTAATTCAACAAAAACCGGTCAAAAAAGATCTGTAAATTAAATGTTCAACGAAAATGGGGAGGTGGTACAGAGCATGTCCCCTAGAGTCCACTGGTCGACAAACAATGCCATGTCGCCAGCAGACTCCGCATGGGCGTGCTCTGACTTAAGCCGTGACCGGAGGAGGGCCCTCAACATGGCCCCGCAGTCAAAGAGACCTTCCCCGCTCATCTTACACTTCCTGGTCTTGTAAATGGCCAATTTAGCAAGAGCCAGGAGCAGATTCACGAGGAGGTCTCTCGCCTTGGTGGGGCCACGAACAGGATGCCCAAAGATGAGGAGGGTAGGGCAGAAATGCAGCCAGAACTGCAGCAAAAGGTTGCAGTTCTGAACGGCTGCAGCCTGGCGCATAAAAAATAAATATGAGCCACCGACTCGGACTGACCGCAGAAAGGGCATGCGGCGTCCGAGTCGGTAAAGTGACGCAAGAACTCTCCTAACGCGACGGCTCCACGGAGGACTCTCCACCCTAGATCCCCAGCTCCTCTTGGGACTCGCCGGGAGTACAGGGCTTCTCGTAGTAGTAGTATTATTGTTAGTAGTAGTAGACATATTTTCTTTCTATAATTCTTTTAAAATGTCCTAGGAACAACAGAGCTCCACCTCTTCTTCCACCGCAAAGAGCTAGAATGAATTGTCATATTGTGCAGTAAGCAATGGATATAGTTAACAAACCACATAAATGTACCATTTTACTTTAAATAAAGACTTTTGTTTGAATGTTTATAATATTAGAAGACATCCACGTTTCATTATAATGTGTGTGTGTGTTAATCGGATTCTGCGCCTGGCACTTCTACTGCAGCTGCAGACCGCAGTCACTGACTTCTCGGAGCAGAGGCTGGGCATAGGGACCGGCAGATGTGTACAGGAATATTAGGATGCTCGGCCTGGTACTCCGCCTATAGTACTGCCAGTGCATGAAGCTGCTCAGGAACCTTGTATGTATTTTTACATGCCCCCATGTTATCAATCTTATATTCATATAGGCCTAAGGATCATACTGTTATTTATTATATTGTATAACCCCCGTGATTTCACATTTTCCACGTACATTTACAGAATACTTTAATTAAATAAAACTTTTAGATGTTACGCGTAGTAGTAAAGTAGTAAAGAAGTAGTAAAACTTGTACTTAGTAGAAGTTTCATTTTATATACTTGTGTGTGTGTGTGTGTGTGTGTTGGAAAGGTAACGAGGCACAAACAAGTAATGCATGATAATTGTAAATACAGTATAATCGTAAATCTCGAAAAACTACTCACTTCTAAATCTTTTGTAGTCATTTTTGTATTACTTTAATATAAATCCATGTTAATTTGGATTGATATGTTGTTTTTTTCTGACTTCTTGTGAACGAAAAGACACACATTTGCCCGTTTTCCCATTGGAAATAGTGATATTTTGAAATATCACTGTCCTGGTCACAAAAGCAAAGTCTGTGAGGAATAATAGCCATTTTCTATACTTTTGAGGCATAAGCAATTAGAAAATAACACTTACTACCCAGGAACAAAAAAAAAAAAAAATTGTTACACAGTGTTATTTTCCCTTGTTAATTTTTTAAAATCTTCTTTGCAACATATATTCAGAGTCTTTAATTTCCTAATTACTAGGCAGTCATGGACATTTAAATATCCCCTCCCCTAAATTACTATGAATTGAGTAATCTGCATGGGTACAGCCGACTGTTTTTCCCTAAATCAGAACAGCATAGCAACGCAGTTCCTGAAAAGTACAGCCAAAACATTGTGAGGAAATCTGTCATGACTTGTGCATGTAAACGTTGTCTTTGTTAGTTGATGAAATATTATTGAAATTAAAAGAAGAGAAATCGTAGTTAATGGAATGTTTAAAGAATGCAGTGCATATAGTTTACTTTGAAGTCTTTTATATCATACAAAACAGGGAGCTATTGGTAGGAAGTTTATAATGTTAAATTCATTTGACATTTGAAAGAAAATGTTTTGGCATTTAATGTTTAATAATGCTCTAAGTACATCTACTATTTAGTGCATAATGTAGTCAGCCCTGAGCAGTTCTGATTTTATCTGCCAGAGGAATGCTTAAAGAGCTGTATACTAATTGTAGCTGAATAAACTTATTAACCAGCAGGAGCACAGAAAATTCTCCATAAATTCTTACATGAGGTCATTCTTTGTTAGTCAGAACTGAAGTTTAGTTTTTGATTCCACAGTAAAAGCAAAGGCAGAGATCAAGCTATGTGATTATAATAAGGACGGTTTAAACGTTTTTTTTTTTTTTCTGATCAAATTAAAACTTGATCAGTAAGCACACATTTGTGGAATTTTAGCAATATTGCTGTAAACAATAAAAACTACTACTGATTATTTTAGCAGCCACATTAACCCTTACAAAATCCTTTAAAATCTCTAATATCCTTGTATATATAACTTTTAATTAAGTTCATGTGTGGCGTTTTTTCATAATCGTTGATTGATGCTGTAAAAAAGCATGGATTGAAAATAATCGTGACACAAATGCAGATGCAATGATTTAATGGCTTGAAACACACTCAGAAAGACATGAACTCGCATTTCCATCAGTATAGTTAGCAAAAAGAGCATTCTTCCGTTTCCCTAAAGATCCAAAACAATTTAGAATTTAGCAAGAGCCATGCAGGTTTGTATGCTATTTAAACAAAAAAAAATAAGGTGATTAAAAATAATAACTAGATTTTGTGTTTCTTTATACTTATATATTTTATCGCATTATAAGAACTACATAATTATCAAATAAACCTGTTTTACAATGGTGCTTTTAAAAATAGCAATGGGGGGGGGGGTCATTTGTTCTGAATTTTATTCCAATAAATAGATACTGGTACCACATTTAACATCTTGTAGTTCAGGATGGTGAATTTTAAGGGCTGTTTATCTATTTGCATTTTCTTGTAAATTAATTTCTTTCTTGTGAACTATAAGGTGTTGGTTTGTCTAGAACGAGGTTCGTGGTCATTAAGACTGTTGCTAAGGAAGTGACGCATTCCCTTTTCCAGTGCAGAGGCAAAGCTCATCTTCAGACTATGTTAGGGGTGTGCCGACAGCTACAAATGAAAACACTGAGAACTGCAGAACAAAATTATTACTTGAGTGGCAATGCATTTAAGTCATTTTTCCGCCCCCTACTTCTTTGCGCCTGAGCGGCTGTCCTGCTTGCCCACCCCTAGTTACAGATGTGACGTCGCGTATCTGCACACCACATATCCACCATGATCAACCTCCTCAGCAACGTTATAGCAAAGAGTAAAATCACTGTGAAGATAAGATATACCATAGAAGTATAAATGTTCCTCCAAATCATAAACACAGAATAACATATATAAAATTGGCTATTTTTAGGTAGTAAAGAATACAAATAATCAAAATATTACCAGCTTAAGTCTGTTTGATACAGAATGACATCTACTAATGTTAACCTACTAAATGTATTGTGGATGATGTGATTATTTGTTTTAAGTCTTTTATTTCAATGGTAAATGCAAACCTCAAAGATAGCTTTGTTTAGAATCTGATCATGCCTCATTTTAATCTTATGTATGAAATTGCCATTATTAGGCCATTTTCAGATATGTCAGAACTAGGAACAACCACTACATTAAAAAAAAAAAAAAAAAAAAAAAAAAAAAAAAAACATCCCTTTTTTATATTGTGGATTCCTTGTTTACAGTTGTGACAGGACTGGAAGGAGTCCCTGTCATAATTTGCCCTCCCAACCACCGGCAGCGCTGTGTAGGGTTGACTGTGATTGGATCAGGAGGCTGAACTCTGACCATGCAGGAAGTTCCGGGTCAGGCAGCCATCTTAGCCCAAGGTAGAACCATGCAGCCGTTGGGTCCCATCATTGCAATCAGCTGTGCTGTTCTCGTTGATTGGCTGAAGTGGGGCAGAGTGCTGATTGCAGGGGTGGGACTTGGCAGTATTTAAGCAGTATGATTTTGCCATTTGCTCTCCCTGGGCTGAACTGAAAACACATGCTGTGCTTGTTGTGTTGCTTTCATTCACTGCTGTTATTCACAGAAGCTTGAAAACCTTGGACACTGTGTTGGATTACCGGAGTGAGGAACCAAGGACTGGCCATTAATCTGTGAAAGGGAGCTAAGAAGCGGTGAGAGGAAACCCACCGCAGTACCACAAAGAAACACAGTGCTTCCTTTGTTGTTATTTATTTTGTAACCATGACCTTTTTTGTTTACTCTTTTCATTTCAAACCTGAGTTTAGCATTGCTGGTATTCCAGGTGGTTTTCTTGTTTATTTTTTGCAATACTGGACTGTTCTATTTTTATTATTTTTGTAAAATAAAACCCTGCCCTGATACCATTGATGGTACAGGGCTCTAAGGACTAATCTCCATTTCCGGCTCCTGTGTGCTGTCATTTCTGGTCCTTCCCAAAAGCTACACCCACTACCCTCCCACAACAGTAAATTCTTATCCATCACAAATAAGGTTAGCTTATTTGCAGTGTCAATATTTATATTACAGGCTGAAAAGATTAGCATACTATTATCTTAAAGTAATGTGCATGACTAATGGATAAAGAATTGTTTTCTGATTTTTATTACATGAGGGTAGCTGTTATGTACTTCATGCTTATACTGGACTCGGCTTTCGCCATGATAACATTAGATAGTCCTGGTAGGGACCAACCAAGACATAGATTTGGCGTCATACATGTCTTCAGAGCTTTTCCCCTGCCAGGTAACGTGGGTTTTCTATTGGCTCTGTGTTGATGGCATGGCAACTGTCTGGAATGGGCTGGGTGGGGCACTTCACAGGGATCATCAGGTGGTCATCTCCTGTCTTCAGTGTTTTGTCGACTAGGCCACGGCACCTTGTGAAGGCTCGACAGTGATGCTGGCATTCCATTCTGTTCCTTTTCTTCTGCTGTTTGCATATTCAGGTTTACTTATATAAAGCTAATTTAATATATTCTACTTCAGCAACAGTTTTCTTGCAGCCTGACTATTTTGGAAGAAATCACTTCACTTTGTGACATGCTCTGTAAAGAAACCAAAAACAACATTCAACAAAACTTAATGCTGTGGCAAAAAAAAAAAAAAAAAAAACCTTCCTGATTTTCCTATCTGTGTTTTCTAGCTGCCCCCTGGTTGGAGTTTTACCTTCTAAAAACTTTTTATGGAAAGCGGCACTAGTCCCTGCTGTTGTTTAAATGTTTTTTTGTTTTCTTTTGTTTTCTTCTGCCACCCGGTAGCAGGAATAATGAAGTGCTGCGAAATTCAAAGTTTTTGGAACATTCACATTTGCTGCCATGCAGCATCTTAGCGTCAGGATATAATCTCTTGGGTGGGGGTTGGAGCATGTGATTCCTACTGTAGTTGTAAGCACCTGCATCATGTACTGTACACCACTATATTGCTAGCAAAACTGAAGTGTCAGATCATTAGATGGAGCTGGCAGAGCTAGACAAGGTTACAGATACAGTTGTATTGTCTGATTGGGTCATAATATAATTCTGTGTATGATAGCAACAGAATTGAAATATACAGAGGGGGGTTATATACCATTCTCTGTGCCGCCTTGGTTTCTGGTCACCAACTCCCCCACTGACAAAGAATGCTTTTTAAAAGGGTTGTAAACTAAGTACTGGACACATGGCTTATCTTCAGGATCACTGAATAATTCATTCGGCGCAATAAGCCAAACAATTATAGCTGCCTTCACACTTAAGAAGAGAACCAGTCCTTGTCATAAATCCAGCCAACAGGAGGCGGAATAGCGGACCAATGGAGAACAAGGCATCAGTACGAGAACAACCAATGAAAAAACACTTCACATGGACTCAAGCACTGTACAAATTAACCCAACTATCCAATCACAAGGGTAGAAAGACCTACAAAATATGAGCATGACATTGAAACAACGCTCCTGACATGAAATCCAAGGCTCCAATACACAAACCAGTCTTTGAACTCTGATAACCTGGAGATCCAGCCTGCGAACCAGCTGGGAAAGAGACACCATTTTCGGACACTCTAATATAGATAACTATTCTAGTGTTTGCCTTGGTGTGGGACTCCGCTGCGTGAGATGTCTAAAATCCTAAAGTAATTGTAATTAAATCTCTAACTTAGCCCTGATTGATCACCAGAGAAAGAGTTGGATAAACATTTGAAGTCGACATAAATTGAAGTATATTCTATTTATTGAGGTAGCAGTGCCGGAGTTTGTGGTGGAATATCCCAGACATAACCAGATGAAGAGTGCACATATTGGTGGAGGAATTGCTGTTTCAATGGAATACCTAATTAGTTAAGAATCTTGTCTTTGCAAAGACATTTTTTTCATACCCTGAAGTGGAGACAAAATGCGAGGAAGGCAGACACTGGAACCTACCTGTCGAACAGCTGGAAGATGCAACCCGAATCCATTAGTATTCAATGAGTAGTGTTGTAATGAGAATATGCAGACCTTAAATTAAAATTAATGTTCTGTTTTAAGTGGAATGTAACAAAAGTATTATTGCTTTCAATTCATGCTTTGAGCTAATGAACACTATAGTATTTGTTGTATGTGATTTATACAAATTGCTGTGTGTTTCATAAGGCAATTATCATTCGGCGTTTAAAAGCTAGAATACAAATTTAGCTATCTTGATAATAGATCATTCTCGATAGGTTGTCTTGACGCAAAGAGCGTCTTTATCTCGCAAGAATGAGAATTGCCTTCAGAACCAAAACTATATCTGAGACTGATTTAACGATTGATTACCAAATATTAACAAAAGTAAATATTTGTGTTACTAATGATACCCCTGTTAACACTAACCTTCATCTTAAATAGCTGTCAGGAAATGCAGTTGTAACTTTAAGGGAATCTCCCATAGATTGTATTGAATCGCTAATCGCTAATCGTTAATCAACCAGCGGGAGTGGGGGTGTTGTTGCTTGAAACTTATTTTCTGTACTGTTTAATTTAGTTAATACTTCCTTTCTGTATTATCTTAGTTTAGTTGTTGCATCTTTAATTTTTCCTTTGTTTAGTGTTATTTTTAATAAAACTGTTACTTTGTATTCACTAGAAATGTGGTCTAGTCTGATTATTTCGTTAAAGGTCGGGCTCTACATGATTTGAATTCAAAACAACATATTCAATTATTACAATTCAAACTAGTTCAAACACAATTTTACCTTGCACACTACACAGTATTTATGTTACGAAACAGGAACTAAAGAGCAGCTCCTGAACTCAGGTAAAAGCACATTAAATAGGACACAGTATTTTAAAAATTCCAATCAGAAACACGCACAATTATTACAAACAACATACTAAATGTAGAGCTGTAACAAAAAAAGATTGAATTTCTTAGAAGATGCTTGCAACCCATTATTTATTTGAATGTGTGATGTGCAGGAATATTATTTGAAATACTTTCTCTGGCAAAGGTCTGCACAAGATTAATAGGATGGAAACTATCATTTTCTGACTACGCTACCTGAACTTTGAAATGCATGACAAAAACTCTGAAGCAAAAAATACCACATTCAATTTTTTCAACTTCGTATATCTTGATAGCTATATGATTATGCCCAAATGGGCACAATTAGAAGAAACAATTGGGGAAACCTTGGTCCCCATCGGTTTTACAGTTGTGTCTATTTGCTTTGTGCTGGACAAGGTTGCCCCAATGGTTTGTTGAAACTTGGCTTGTGTTTTAAGTTAATTAGTTAAGTTATTCACTATGTTTATGCTATTTTATCCAACTAAGCTTGAGTGTAGGAAGCTAGGGCTGTTCCTCCCTTAGAGTGCAGTAACAATGCTCTAATGTGTAAGTCTGACAACTCCCTGCCAAGGTTATTAGGACAGTGAATAATCAAATGTATTTGTTTGGTAAAAAATCTCCTAAGGAAGCCACAGCACCCCACTGCCCCTTGCTACTAGTTTTATACAGTGTTCAAAGTGATATGGGCAGATTGTGCATTATTCCATACCATTACCTAGAACTGCACTAAAACAGGTAATAACATTGGGCCCGATCTCCTATCTTCGCTCAATCCCCTCGCTACAATTAGTTTTTGAACAATTTGCAAATCTGTTTGTGCCTCACAAAACCGTCTGCGCATTCACTACCAATAGCAACTGCACACAACAGCCAAGCGAAAATGCAGAATGATGAACAGTCACCATTAGTAATGGCATAAACCCGACAAGCTGCTATCATTGGTGTTGCCACAGTATGTACCAATATGACAGCAGACGAGCCCACACAATATATCGTGCACACATACATATGGACCATTCAAATACACAATTGGCTCCATAGCTAGGTGCTGAGTTTTCAAATTAATGAACTGATAACGTCACTGTTTTATTGAATACAGACAGTATTTTATCACGAGGAAATACTATGTAGGTTTCTTTAAAGGCCAGCTGATCCGATATAGAAGTAAAATTTAAAAAAAGGATGCCTGTGGAGCAGTGCAGAGCACATATAACTGTTTATGTAAACAAACTATTGCTGCCCATCATATTGATACAGTGATAAAACACATAACTGATCCGCCCATCCGGTGTGTGTGGATTGGGTTGCGGATGGGGTTTTGTACTATTGTACCCAACTCCAGATTGGACTGTTACCTCGATACAATTTGAGCAGGGGAGCGCAATTATTGGAACTAATGTATCACAATTATCATGCAAATATTGGTATATTCAGACTAATTAGGGCTTCTGCCCAATTCAAATTTGACTGCGCTGTGTGCATATTGAATGTCCACCTAGAATACATTTGCATCACATGTTTTTAATTACAGATGCATTACCATATGCTAATAGGATCTTATTAAAGGAACAGAAGGAAGGCAGTGTGCTGGAAAGAGGTGAGTGCATGTTTCCACACTCGTTTGTTGGTCATGAGAATACGTTATAAACGTCATTATGATATGAGCATGTTATATATGTTATGGAAAAAAAAGATGCTTATTGCTTGAATGTTTTTGCTGCAAATTGACTATGGTGATGCAGTATATAGGTTTGCATCACCATCAACTTAAGGTAAACTGGATTCGCTATATCATGCAGCACTGAGGTACAATACAAATACAAGATTTAATACTCATCATTGTATATTATACGATTTGGTAGGCTGGACTTCTTTGGCTTTACGCAGGTTGAAGCACTGGTATATTCTGGCATATAAGGCTATTCAATGTAAATTATATTAATATACTCATTTAAATGAACACCTTATAGCTTCATAGTAACCATAGCCTCAAATCTCATTCTTTTTTGCATTTTAAAATCCCAAATGTGCGTACTGAGGCTGGTAAAGGATCCTTTGCTTATTATGCTCCATGGTCCAGGAATGAGTTCCAGTCCAAACTAAAGCTGCAGACCCAGATATCTTTATTGCAATTTAAGAGTAAACTGCATGATTTCGTGACTGAACGTTGTAATTGTTTTAAATAGTTGACTACTTTTGTGTATTTTGATTATTGTTTTAAATGTGATTCGCCTGCGTCTTATTGTATTTTATTGTGCATTTGTTCTTGTTGCCCAATTGACTTGCTAGGTCTCACTCTAAAAGAGGTTTTAATCTCAATGTGACTACAAGGATAATAAATAAATTTATATATATATATATATATATATATATATATATATATATATATATATATATATATATATATATATATCTTGGTATTGACTGTTGATCTACTAAAAAACTAGGAAGCTATTGCATAGTTGGCAACCAGTTTGGGGTCATACAAGTACTAATATATTTGTGCACAATTTCTGCAAAGGCTTTGTTGGGCACACAAGCTGTTGTGTTATATATTATAGATTATAAAAAAGACAACTCATGTGTCTATAATAACTGGTTTTCTGAATAAGGCGTCTAGAAGGGCTAGTACCGATAGTATCCTAATACTAAGTGGGTATTTGGTATCACTTTTTCGGAATACTGATATCCAGATTCATTCGGAATACTCTGTTTACATGGTATGGAATAGCTATTCAAATTTCCCACTATTCCGAATACAACTGGAATCCTGATAGAACAGGTCAACCGGAATAGGTGCCCGGATAACAATATGGGTGCAGTTGCACGCGTGGCAGGTGCGCAACCTCATAAAAACCCTGCATTATCTCCTCTTTTGCTCTGGTACTGGGGAATTTATTACGTTCCTCAACATGTCGCAGGAAGGTGGTTATGAACCTGTCGAGGTGGCGGGAGATGGATGACTGTTTGATCCCCACTGTATCGCCTGCTACCTTCTGGAAGGTCCCGGTAGCCAGGATACGCATACAAACAGACACTACCAATTGCTCAAACAAGGCATGACGTGGATATCCCTCTTTGCGGTATGCAAACCTTTCAAATATCGGGCCCATTGTGTTTTGTTTGTCCCAGAATCTTCAAGCAGCTGTTTCGCAAGTGTATACATCAAGAAATTGAAGTTTCTACATATCCATATCTTATATTTAATTAAAATGAATGCATTTTGAAATACTGATATACACATTGAAGTACATGCACTCACACAAAAAAATGCTCTTTGTTGATGAAATATTATTGAAATTGAAATAAGGGAAATTGTAATTAATGGAATGTTTCAAGAATGCAGTACATATAGTTTACTTTGAAGTCTTTTATATCATACAAAACGGGAGCTATTGGTATGAAGTTTATAATGTTAAATTCATTTGGCGTTTGAAAGAAAATGCTTTGGCTTATTACATAAATAATTTGTTTGTACGCTAACATTACTCAGTTTATGTTTGTTCTCTACAGCTTATTGAGTAATGAAAGCAAAAAAAAAAAAAAAAAAGTAGTTCAGTAAAGTTCTGTCTGCACAACAAAATTGTTTAGATTTTTTGGCCAAACAGCACAATTTATTTTCTCCACTCCACTATTTTTGTTTGAAAAAATGTGTCAAAACTGTCCAAAATAGCCCCAGATTATGGTACCGTACAGTTGTCCCTCTTTATTTTTGACAGTTGCTTAAGGTCTAACCACACCCTGTGTCCACTAATGCATGGGTTTTCACATTT
Source organism: Polyodon spathula (assembly GCF_017654505.1). Classification (NCBI taxonomy): domain Eukaryota; kingdom Metazoa; phylum Chordata; class Actinopteri; order Acipenseriformes; family Polyodontidae; genus Polyodon; species Polyodon spathula. The sequence continues at coordinate 20,501,416 of NC_054535.1, read as the reverse complement.
CCTAAAATTACATTAACAATGCAAGGCCCCTCCTGACCATTTTCCCTTTGCTTACCCGCTTCGGATGCCAGATAGCATGTGGCCATGTCACACTCCATCACAGATGGGCATGACTTTGCCTGATGACCTGGCTGGTGGCACCTAAAACAAGTAGGGGAAAGGATGGCACAGGGGTTAAATATTTGTCTCACTCTTGGAAAGGCAACGGGGCGGGGGAAGCACCTCTGCCCTAGCTCGGGGACAACCTTGATCTCCATGGAAGGGAGGCAAGGTTACCCAACGGGGCCGGCAGTCTAGGAGGTCGTTGACCCGGCGCCGGTGGTAGGGGTGGTGGAGCGGTGAGTAGCCCTGACTGGGCTGACACCAATGAGTCCTCAAAGTCCATTGTCAGTTTTGTAGCTTGGTCCAAGGTGTCGGGGTTGTGACGCCGTATCCATGCTTGTGTCTCGGCGCCAACCACATGACAAAAGTGCTCTATTACAATCTGTGTGCTTGTTTTAAGTGTGGGGGTTGAGCCAGTGTACCATGTGGTCACACAGATTTTACTCAACCTTCATTATATTGAGATGGCGGAGAATGGTCAGCTTTACCAGGTCATATTGAGCGGCGTCATCATCAGCCATTGCCTGGAATGCTGACTGTGCTTTACCAATCAGGCAGGGTCTGCCCAGAAAATCACTATGAAGATAAGATGGACCATTGAAGTATAAATGTCCCTCCTGTCAGATTCGCATGTACTCTTTTTATTTATATACAGTGGCTTGCAAAAGTATTCAGACCCCTGACCAATTCTCTCATATTACTGAATTACAAATGGTACACTGAAATTTTGTTCTGTTTGATATTTTAATTTTAAACACTGAAACTCAGAATCAATTATTGTAAGTAAAACTGAAAAATCTTGCTTGCATAAGTATTCAACCCCCACACATTAATATTTGGTAGAGCTACCTTTCGCTGCAATAACAGCTTTAAGTCTTTTGAGGTAAGTATGTACCAGCTTTGCACACATTGTTGGAGTGATTTTGGTCCATTCTTCTTGGCAGATTTGCTGCAGGTTGTTCAGCTTGGTTGGATGACGCTTGTGGACCGCAATTTTCAAATAGTGCCACAGATTCTCAATGGGATTGAGATCAGGACTTTGACTGGGCCAATGCACACTCTTAAACTCAGGGGAGATGTTCAGGAGGACATAAAGATGTAAAGATGATTAGGACTCCTGTAAGAGGATGGTTCATGCACTGGGCTTTTAATAATAAAGAAGCTTACACAAACTCTTTCAATTTGAAGTTTTTAACGAATTAGAGTAACATCAGTATTCCTTCAGTTTCCTCCTTTCCATCAGTACTCCTTCAGCAATCTGGGAGGTTAGTGCCTTAACAAGTATAACAGCATTAATACTCAATAGCACTTAATAGCAATCAGCTCAATCAGAGTTCTTCAAAGCATGGATCACATCAGCTTGTAGTTAACAAGTTGAGTGATACTTGACTAAGATTTTACCTTAGTTTTTATAGAGTTTTTGCTTTGTTTTTTATGTCATAAGTCATAATTAAATCGTAAACATTAATATGCTTTGACAGCTCATGTCATTCCATTGAATTACAACACCCAGTAACTCCTTCTAAAAGATTAACTGGACATTATCCCATAAATACAGTCTATCGATAACATAGTCAAAATATAACAGTCCCATTTAGCTATTCAGTGCTTTAAACTAAACTTGGCCTCTCTCTCTCTGCTTTTTATAAAAATCCTGTTCAGACAAGTTCCGAACCACCTGTTTCTCTGTCGAGGTCATCCATCATTAATAAAAGAGTCTTCTGTAAGCATTTTCTCAGACTTATGGCATAACATGGTCCTATGGTATGGCTCCTCCTCACTTGTTTTTACCAGGTCTTCATTAATTTCTGTGATTTAATTAAGCCATATATAGTTCACTACAGACTCTCCTTTCCTGTACCAGGAGGTATTTCTTATATATAAAAGATCACTCATTATAGAAACCTTGGATTTCAAACCCCCCAAACATTAAAACTCACATTAGCTGCCAAAAAAGTTATTTTCTCCAGTTACCCCTGTGCCTGGTACCATTCCGTTCAAGCAAAGACAAGGGTAATAAATTAATTATATTCTCTTTGGCAGATCCTGACACAGACTGGTATCATTATGCTTTGACTTTAAGTTAATTTCTTCACTATATTATCTTATTTTCAAACTTAACAGTTCTTCTGTTAAAATGTAACATTTTCACTTATATTCTGTTTGAATTATTCTAGAATACCTGTGTTTAGCTTAAAGACTACTTTCAGATCAAGCGTACTTCTCTAAATAAGAAACTTGATTGTGAACATTTGAGTTAATTAAATGAGATTCTCGTTTCTGCTTTTCTCCTCAAGGTTATAAACCTTGGCACTAGTAGCTCAGACAAAGACAAGCTTAGCTCATTACACAGGTGTTTTTTGGTCAGCGTGGCCCCAACCTAGTTCCCTTTTTACTCAGACTTACAAATATCCAATAATATTGTCACTATTATAACAGAATAAACAGGAATATAGAATAATATAACATAACTATAGGATAATTCAGAGCAATTTTTGTATGAACAGTGTGTTTCAACAATTTGTTTAGTATTTCTGCTGGCTTTATATTCTTTAAAACACAGTACAGTTATTACAACATTTTAACACACATGCAGTTTCACAAATGTTCAATTTGTATCCCAAAGATCAGTCTGCTTCCAGTAGCGGTGACAGTCTTGCGTCAGTTTCTGCTCTCAGTGAGTCTGTCAAAGCCACCACAGGTGTGTCTTTAAAAGCCTGATACCTGCAAAAACTTCAGTCTTGTTAGCAAAGCTTCTATCTGTACATTCCCATGCCCATCATCAGTAGGAAGACTTCAAATAAATCAAACTGTTTCAATCAAAAAGCCATCTATCTCTGCCACATACACCCTTCACTCAAAAAAAGGTGATCACACCTTGTAGAGGGGAAGACAGGTTTTAGGTTTATTTGTAACACTCCACATCATAAACACAGAATAACATATATAAAATTGGCCATTTTTAGGTAATACAGAATAAAAATAATCAAAATATGACTAGCTTAAGACTGTTTGATGCAGAATATTGTTACACCTAATGACACCTGAATATGTTAACCTACTATATGCATTGTGGATGATGTGATGTTTTCTTTTGTATTTTATTTCAAAGGTAGATGTAAACTTCAGACAGCATTGTTTAGAATCTGATCATGCCTCATTATTAGGTCACTTTCAGATATGTCAGAACTAGGAACAACCTCTACATCTAAAAAAAAAACCCTCCATTATTTATATTACAGGCTGAAAAGATTAGCATACTATTATCTTAAAGTAACGTGCATGGCTAATGGATAAAGAATTGTTTACTGATTTTTATTACATTAGAGTAGCTGTTATATACTTCATGCTTATACTGGACTCGACTTTCGCCATGATAACATTAGATAGTGCTGGTAGGGACCAACCAAGACATAGATTTGGCGTAATTCATGTCTTCAGAGCTTTTCCCCTGCCAGATAACATGGATCTGTTTGATGGCTGAAGTGTTATGCTGGCTCCAGGGATCATCCTATTTATTGCTTCCCTGGCGCATCAGCATGGCAACTGTCTGGAATGGGCTGGGTGAGGCACTTCACAGGGATCATCAGGTGGGCATCTCCCGTCTTCAGTGTTTCGTTGATTGTCTCACGACACCTCATTTCTGCTGTTTGCATATTCAGGTTTACTTATATAAAGCTAATTTACTCTACTTCAGCAACAGATTTCTTGCAACCTGACTATTTTGAAAGCAGTCACTTTGTGACATGCTCATAAAAAAACCCAAAAATAACATTCAATGAAACTTAATGCTGTGGTAAAAAAAAAAAAAAAAACTTCCTGATTTTCCTATCTGTGTTTTGTAGCTGCCCCACTGTTTGGAGTTTTGCCTTCTAAAAACTTTTATGGAAAGCCGCACTAGTCCCTGCTGTTGTTTAAATGTTTTTTTTGTTTTGTTTTGTTTTGTTTTCATCTGCCACCCAGTAGCAGGAATAATAAAGTGCTGCGGATTCAAAGTTTTTCAGGAAATTCACAATTGCTGCCATGCAGCATCTTAGCTTCAAGGTTTAATCTCTAGGGTGGGGTTTGGAACATGATATATGGTCTGTGTTGTTTTTTTGGATAGGATTTCCACACCAATAGCTTTATCTATATATATATATATATATATATATATATATATAATATATATATATATATATATATAACACACACACACACACACACATATATATATATATATATATATGGATATATTTATGACCTTTAGATGGATAATACAACATACATCAAAAAGGGTATATGTAGGAGTAATTATATTAATGCAGCCATATTAAATTGAAAAACCAAAAAACCCTATGCATGCCCAAAAGATAGCTATTCAGCATGCATGTGAATCCTTAATCCACCATGTAGCACATTCTAATTACCGATGAATAAGATATCCCTAGATTACCATTGAGAAAAAAATGTTCCATCTCAATACCCTGCCCTATTACTTAATTGATTCAATTATAAAGGAAAAGGTTAAGTGATGGTTACATCACGAGAGGTAATATAAATGTTAAATAGTACAAGCTGAAAACTGTGTTTTTGTTCAAAACTCTAGGGTAAATGATGAGATATAATTACATTAATTAAAACATTTGATTGACTACCTATGCAATTAAGACTGGAAGTGCATCAGCAAAGAAGGCTACAGAGGTTATACTAAAGGAATTTAGGGACCCTCTAAGCAAGACACATTTGTATCTGTAAGGAAACTCATAATCAGCAATGTCAGTATCTCCACTGATGCCTGTGACCTGCATGGTACCGTTTTATATTTTTGTAATTATGTAAGAACAATTGTAAGGCTTTTGACATGTGATAATACTCAGGGGTTTGTGCTGACCCATCTCCACAAATAAATAAGGTTAATTAAAAACTGGTGAAATGATTGCTATCTAAATTAGCCAATACAATCTGCAGCAGCTTGCATGTTTAGTAAATTGCTGATAATAAAGTCCTGCAACTAAAAATGCATGGTTGCATATTTAAATAGACAACTTATAGAGATATATTTACCATGTAAAATACAACTACAAATTTTAACTTTGAATAAATAGCTTTTAAATTGAATTTCTGGTGAGTCATACAATCAAGAACTTGCGGTTTCAGATCAGTCCTGGACGTGTAGGCATGTGGTATACATTACTCTGATTTAGCTTTTCCACTTCTGCAGGAAGAAAAATATCCCCTGAGCTTTCTTCCGCCTCAAGATAAGTGGAAGCAGTGGTGAGGCACCATCTGGATTGGTCATTTTTAATTGGGTAGAAAAAAACATGCTACAAATGATGTAATGACCACGTTTTGAAAACTAGGCATGTATTTTACAAACATAAACTAAAGTGGAAATTGATATGACAAGCTGCCTCAAGGTTTATGCTTTATCTTGCTAGTAACAGCTTGCCAATATAGAGTCTTAAATGATCACATGCTTTAACTCCAGTGTGGCACTGGGACTAAAAGGACAGTGTTAAGTTAAAAACCTCTGGCCATAATACAAGTTATTAACTTATCAAGTATGTCTGCATAAACAACAAGCAGATCTAATTACATTTTTTCATTTACAGTACCAGTAAAAGTGTTCAAGCTAGATTTTAATTATTTTATAGTAAATCTAGGTGTCATTTTCTTAGACCTTGCATGTAAATATTATATTACCAGTAATTTTGTTTTCTCTACTTTTAAATAAAAACATCAGTCACTTGCCATATAATTTAGCATTTTATTAAAATGTAGCCAGAGATAAAAAAATAAATAAAAAAATATTAAAAAAAAAAAAAAAAAAAACGTTTGGTGCAGATAACTCACTGTGAATTATGTTCTACTTGATACTGGGTATAAAACTGATCTAAAATCAAGAAACATACACGAGTACCTTGAAAAGCATATTATTTTCAGGTTGATTTCTTGTAATCAGAGCGCATCCTGAATGTTTAGACATGTGCTTTGTTTAAAGAAAAAATATGGCCAAGTGGAGAGAGGAAAACCCTGCCAGGGAGGAAACCTCTGGAGTTAATCTTCCACCATACCACACATAAATCCATAGCTTTATCAATGAACTTTAACACTGAATGGAGGTTTTAGTAGAGTTGAAACAGTACTGTGTTACTACACCTTCTTAAGCATTATTTGGACAGTATTATACTGCAGGAAGTAGTATATTGCTATCATAATGACGATAAAAAAGCAATTAACAAAGGAAGACAGACAGACCATTATAACTCTTAAAAGTGTAGGTCTTTCCTTTAGAGAAATTGCAAAGACAGCCAAGGTATCAGTGAGTACAGTTTCCTACACCATCAAAAGGCACTTGGAAACTGGAGGAAACTCTGACAGGAAGAGGTCTGGCAGACCCAAAGCCACAACAGAATCAGAAGACAAGTTTCTGTGAGTCAACAGCTTGCGTGATAGTCGGCTCACAGGACAACAGCTTCAAGCACAGCTTAACACTGGTCGAAGTAAGCATGTCTCAGTTTCAACTGTGAAGAGAAGACTTCGAGCTGCAGGTTTGACAGGTCGAGTGGCAGTAAGAAAGCCATTGCTAAGATGGCAAAATAAGAAAAAGAGGCTTGCCTGGGCCATGAAGCACCACCAGTGGACTACTGAAGACTGGAAGATGGTCTTATGGACAGATGAATCAAAATTTGAAATCTTCGGTTCATCATGCAGGGTTTTTGTATGCCATCGAATAGGTGAAAGGATGGTTCCTTGGTGTGTGACACCAACTGTCAAACATGGAGGAGGAAGCGTGATAGTCTGGGGCTCTTTTGCTGGATACAGAGTCTGAGACTTGCACAGAGTGAGTGGCACCCTGAACCAAAATGGCTACCATAGCATTTTGCAGCTCCATGCAATACCCTCTGGTATACGTCTAGTTGGTCAGGGGTTCATCCTACAGCAAGATAATGACCCAAAACTTACCTCCAGGCTATGTCAGAACTACCTTAGAAGGAAAGAACAATACTGTAGGCTTCAAATCATGGAATGGCCAGCACAGTCTCCAGACTTAAACCCCTATTGAGCTGGTTTGGGATGAACTGGACAGAAGGGTGAAAGCAAAGCAACCTACAAGTGCAACATATTTGTGGAACTTCTGCAACAGTGTTGGAAAGAACTTTCCGAACAATATTTTATTTCCATTGTAGAAAGAATGCCACAAGTGTGTTTGGCTGTTATATCTGCAAAAGGTAGCTACTTTGATGAGTCAAAAATTTAGATTACATTTTGTTAAACAAAACAATTCCATGATTTCTTTTTTTATCTCCAATTGTTTATTTGTTCTATGCTTTAATTTCAGATTATATTGAGACATTAAACTGCATACATTTCTATAAAAACTGGAAAAATGGAGGTGTTCTAAAACTTTTGACCGGTAGTGTATATATAACATTTATTTTTAAACTTTCAGTAGTCTCCGCTTATAGGAACACCTCCTAAGAGAATGCTTCGGCTAAGAGAACACCTTGGTGGTAAAACTGATTGTTCCCATTGCAAATACTCCAGCTAAAGGAACAGGAACTTCACTTAAAAGAATGCTTCTTGGCACTGATAGCAATTCCTTCACAACAGATACAGTGCTGTTTTGTAACCTGATTACTCATCACCACCTAACTTAATTTGAAATGGTTTATTCAGTCTTTTCACAAGTGGCTTATCATTGTGAGAGTGTCTTGAGGCACACTGACTGGTTTGCTCAATCTTTCCAGAACTGTCATGTCATTGACTCATTTTGTATTTTTATTTCAACGAGTGCACCTCAACACTATGAAATGGAATGTAAACAAACAGTAAAATGCACTGCTGTTTCTCTTCCTACAAAAAGTTGGAAATTGTCCGAGTTCTTGAAAAAAACCTAAACCAGACGCAAATTGCTAAGCAATTTGGTGTTTCCTGTTCTTATGAGTTGCTTTACCATTCTGTTAAATAATGTGCATGTCTTGTATGTTGCTGCTGCATTTTTTAACATGCATAGGGGTGCTGTGTTAATTTAGTTTGACAGTTTGTTTATTAATATTAGTTTATCTGTTAATTTATTATTACAGCTTATTAACATATATGTGGTGAGGTGTGGGGAGTATACCAACAAGAATCCCAACAGTCCAGTAGTTCAATGTAACACAAGTGGTTTACACAGTGCACACGTATTTACAGTACCATGGTATATACAATGGTGATAGGGAATCAGTGCACATAGGTATATACAATGCTGCTCCACAGTTCTTCTGCTCTTTGCCTCTTGCCTGTTCAGGTTGCTGGTGATCTGGGTCCATACAGCGAACCCCATCTGCTGAGAAAGACAAGGTTGAATGGTCAAAACCTCCGTGTTTTCTTTACTTTCAGTCCCTGTGTCACTCACTCCCGCACCAAACTCTCCCAGACTTAACCAACATACTCAACTACACAATTCCCTTATATATACCAAGCCCTGCCTCATTAATCAGCCACAGCCAGTCGCTACTTGATCACCTGTTGCTGAAACCTCGATCTTAACTTAGCAGGAACTCAGTATGCCTGTGTAGCCAACCTCCTCAAGATGGCGTTCTTAACTGGACTATACTTATTGTATACATATTTATTTAGAGACTAACAGAAGTAGATTGGAGTAAAATAGAGAAAACATCCAAAAAATGCAGTATTATGCAGTATTAGATGCGCAAAACAATTACATCCTAAAAGCAGAGAAATCAAAATCTTAAACAAAATGGCCAAAATGGTTTAATACATCAATTTAAAAAAATATTCAGATAAAAAAGGCATTTTACAGAGAGTTTAAAAAGGAGGAAGAACAAAGAACATAAAAAGAGTACTTGGAACTGCAAACGCAAGTCTAAAAGGAAGTTAGAAAGGCCAAGACAGATAAAAATTAACATTGCCGAGGGGGCTAAAACCAATTCTGTTTAAATGTCTAAGAGATACAAATGGCAAAATCATAGATGAAGAGAAAATAAATAGCAAATATATTAACCCTTTTATTCAGCTCCTGTCAGGTACGTCAGGTCCAATTTATTTTCACACAAACTGTTTATTTTACATGTGCTGTTTAAAAGTAATTTTCTTCACAGTAAAACAGATTTAAAAGGCACTGCATATCAAAAGGACACTCTGTACTGTTTCTCCAGCCCTGCCCACTCCTTGTTCGCTGTATTTATCACATATCTCTTCATAGTAGTACATACAAATAAATCATCTTGTGATCACTCTATTCATCATTAAAGTCCTCAATAATACTATCCAAGTCATTATTTTATTATATAAGACCTCAAAAGCTTGGCAAATGTCTACAACTTTCTTTGAGTGCTAGATGCGGAAGCGGCTACCTTGTTTGTTTATGTCTGTGGTGAAGGGACTATGCATATTCCTCAGATGCATATTTTGGCTTCTATCGGACTGCCTCGGCCATTGAAAGCTTTTCTCAGCTTTTTCTAGAGAAAAAACAACTAGGGACTTGTGCTTGACGTCTTTCTGATGATGTCATTTACAAACCGCTAAGACAAGGATGAGACAAGGATGTGCCGACAGACTGGAAATTTGCAAACATAATACCAATCCACAAAAAGGGAGACAAAAACAAACCAGGTAACTACCGACCAATAAGCCTGACTTCTATTATATGGAAACTATAATAAGATCCTATATGGTGACAGTATTATGGGAGACAGTCAGCATGGTTTTAGGAAAGAGAGATCATGTATAACTAACCTGCTTGATCTTTTTGAGGATGCAACATCAACAATGGATAATTGCAAAGCATATGACATGGTTTATTTAGATTTCCAGAAAGCTTTTGTCAGTCCCGCATAAAAGATTAATTCTCAAACTGAGTGCAGTAGGGATTCAAGAAAATGCATGCACATGGATTAGGGAGTGTTTAACAAGTAGAAAACAGAAAGTACTGATTAGAGTAGAAACCTCAAAATGGATTGAGGTAACCATTGGAGCACCACAGGGATGAGTATTAGGTCCTCTGCTCTTCCTAATCAACATTAATGACTTAGAGTCTAGTACAATAAGCAAACTTGTTAACCCTTAAGGACTGGGATTGTGTTAACATGATTAAACTGAAGTGGGCTTCTAGGACCGTGATCGCATAAACATGATAAAAAAAAAAAGAACTTCATTTTTTAGACTTACAGGGCCACCGTACTTTACAGTACAGGTTTGAACCACACATCAATGGATAGGGGAGGGACTAACGTTCACTTCCTGATAGTTTTTTTTTTTCATGTGAAGTCACTGAGGGGTGCATTTAGTGTCTAAAGGACAGAGACAGTTTTCAGCTGCCAGCAGAGACAAAAGCAAAAACAAAACAGGTGAATTTCACAGTGACCCCTAAATTTCCTGATTTCCGTGAAATCCACAAAATCGCGAATTAGGTAGTTCCCTAACTATTATTGTAGGACATATTCCTTGAATATGATAATATATGAACATGTATTAATGATATAACTGGATTCAATAATGAACATGCAGCCCCGTATGTATTACACAACTGGAGAAAATTAAAATTAAACCAAAAAACAGTCAAAATGACTGCCACAGGGCTTCTAGTGTTAAGACAGTGAGTTTTGAATTGTATTTGTGCTTAGAGACTAAGAGATTTACTTTATGACTTTTTCTGATTTCTGTACTTAATAAAATGCTACTATTGATTAAACATTCCTTGTGTCTACGCGTGAAAATGTGTTCAAAATCCTTGATCATTGTAACACGTCAATTTAAATATTGTTAGTAAGAGAACTAATCAACCTAGATAAATATTAAATTATCAATTGTTGAATTATTCCTACATTATTATTATTATTATTATTATTATTATTATTATTATTATTATTATTAACCCTAGTCCAGTGTTCTTTATTCATTTTCAGAGGGGGGACACTTTCGTCGATAAGACATCAGTGTGAGGGTCATCGTCTTTTCACATTTGTGTATTGTCGGGGCCGCACGTCAGGGTCCGCATTAAAGTCCACCAGGCGCTGCCATTGGTTAGCAGGCCTTGCAATAAAGAACACTGCCTTAGTCAATAACATTAATTCATGTAAATTACTTTATATAACATGCTGTTATATATGCATTTACATACAAATGCAAATAAAATAGTTTTAGGTGTATTTTTTCTATTCTTTCGGAATGGAATTCTTCAGTAGTATTCTGGGTAGAAGGAGCAAGTGGCTCTTATACTGTGCATGGCAGAAAACCAGGACTCATTAGGGATAGTACATTTCTTTACATTAACTAAAAATAAGAGCTGGATACCAAGATAGCAATTACAAATAAATATATACTGTGGATGTATGTGGGGAACAAGTCTAACTATGTATATTCTGTACTAAAGTGAAACTGTTGATAATTAATACAAGTACTGTTCATGCAGCCTTACTGGCTTATAGGCCACCAGATAATAACAAGTTAAACAGCATCAGCAGTGTGTTATTCTTGACTATTTTGTACTTTGAGATCTGGATACCCCCAGGAAAAGTAAGTTAGCTCTCCAGGGTTTAACATTTATTCATTTTCAAAGTGGAGAATTGTTTTTACAGTGGGGCCATTTTAAATAATGTGAATTACCAAAATAATGAACTTTTCCTGTACAATCATGTTGTTTACAATGTCAAAAGACTGCCACAATAACTGACATTCAAGCTTTTAGTCTTTGAATTATAATTAATTTGATGCCAGCTAACAAGAAAATACAATATTCAAACAGCTAACTGATGACTGGAATGTCAAAAGTATCAAATTTAATTGCGGAAAAAAAAAAAAATTGCAGTTATTTTACTTGGAAGTCGGAAGATGTCTAAAACTGTAATTTGCATCCTGCATTATAAGATCATCAAAAGGTCACATGCTGGTTGCTGTACTGAAAATCTTTATCATAAAAAAAAAATAATTGCACTGCACGGTAGTGTAATACAGTATAGGTTGAATCCTGTTTTTTGATCACAGAACGAAGAAGGTTCAACTCAAAATGTCAACTTTTTCTGTCTGGCTGTTGCAGGCAGTGGTTACTAGGAAGGCTTCTTTCAGCTGTCCCTGAAGTCAAGCACAGGATGAATATAATAACGCTAGACAGGATTGAATTGGGTTCCAGTCCCTAATCATTAGTTCAAGTAGGCAGGGAGAAACGGAGCTGCCAGGGAAGGTAATATTGTCATAGCCCTCTCTGAGTCTTGTTTTTAATATTTCAAAACCAAATATAGTTATTTAATCAATAGAGAGGGCAGCATCTGAAGACAGCAAGGGGGTGAAGTAAGTATATGTAGTTCAATTGCAAGTGTACTAGGAAGGAAAGGGGTATAACATGCAGACAAAATAAAAAATATCTAAGAGGGGAAATAACTAATATAATGAATAATATAATACTGCTGCAAAACACCTAGGCTTACCTGCAAGTCTTTAGTTTCGAGCAAAAAATTTATTTGCCTTTAGTGTCTCTACAATTATTATGGAGCACGAGTTTTCATGTTGAGATAAACGGCATGTTGAGAAAAACATAAACAGTCTGTCAACATGGATATAAATGAAACTTATACAAATCAACAGGAAAAAGGAACATTCCTCAGAAACTGAAAAGAACTATTTAGTAGTATTTACACACTTCCCATCAGTACTGCTAACTGTGTGAGAGGTTTTAATAAAATTCAGATAATTAAACATAATCCGTAGCTCTGGCTGAATGCGTTAAAATCATCAATGTCCGGTTTGAAGTAAAACACATAAGAAGCATCAACCTTCCTTTAATATTTTCTTTGACATACCATATAATGGGACATTTTAGAGCGGAATTTATTTTGGCTTTATTGGCAGTTTCGATTGGATCGCCTATAATACTTTCACCAATCAGAGTGTGGCATACAGTGTGCGATTCCTCCCTCTAACAGACTGGTGGTATGCAGCACAAGTTTAGAACATAAGAACATAAGAAAGTTTACAAATGAGAGGAGGCCATTCAGCCCATCTTGTTCATTTGGTTGTTAGTAGCTTATTGATCCCAGAATCTCATCAAGCAGCTTCTTGAAGGATCCCAGGGTTTCAGCTGCAACAACATTACTGGGGAGTTGATTCCAGACCCTCACGATTCTCTGTGTAAAAAAGTGCCTCCTATTTTCTGTTCTGAATGCCCCTTTGTCTAATCTCCATTTGTGACCCCTGGTCCTTGTTTCTTTTTTTAGGCTGAAAAAGTCCCTTGGGTCGACACTGTCAATACCTTTTAGAATTTTGAATGCTTGAATTAGGTCGCCGCGCAGTCTTCTTTGTTCAAGACTGAACAGATTCAATTCTTTTAGCCTGTCTGCATATGACATGCCTTTTAAGCCCGGAATAATTCTGGTCGCTCTTCTTTGCACTCTTTCTAGAGCAGCAATATCCTTTTTGTAGGGCGAGGTAACCAGAACTGAACACAATATTCAAGATGAGGTCTTACTAATGCATTGTACAGTTTTAACATTGCTTCCCTTGATTTAAATTCAACACTTTTCACAATGTATCTGAGCATCATGTTGGCCTTTTTTTATAGCTTCCCCACATTGTCTAGATGAAGACATTTCTGAGTCAACAAAAACACCTAGATCTTTTTCATAGAGTCCTTTTTTAATTTCAGTATCTCCCATATGATATTTATAATGCACATTTTTATTTCCTGCATGCAGTACCTTACACTTTTCTCTGTTAAATGTCAATTTGCCATGTGTCTTTCCAGTTCTAAATCTTGTCTAGATCATTTTGAATGACCTTTTCTGCTGCAACAGTGTTTGCCACTCCTCTTATTTTATCGGTCGTCTGTGAATTTAAAAGTTTGCTTACTATACCAGAACATAAATCATTATTGTAGATTAAGAATAGCAGAGGACCTAATACTGGTTACCACACTCCATACCTAATACGCCACTGGTTACCACACTCCATTCTGAGGTTTCTTCTCTAATCAGTACTTTTCTTACTGTTGCATGATCTTGGTTAGCAGTATGTAAATAACTTCTTTCATTTCTTTGAGTAATATTGGGAGGATCTCATCCAGCCCAGGGGATTTGTTTATTTTAAGAGCTCCTAATCCCTTTAACACTTCTGCCTCGGTTATGCTAAAGTTATTTAAAACTGGATAGGAGCTGGTTGACATATGGGGCATGTTGTCCGTATCCTCTTTTGTAAAAACTTGTGAAAAGTAATAATTTAATATATTTGCTATTTTTTTTTCTTCATCTATGATTTTGCCATTTGTATCTCTTAGACATTGAACCCTCTTTGAATGTTCTCTTGCTGTTGTAATATTGGAAATAAATTTTGGAATTGGTTTGACCCCCTTATCAATGTTCATTTCTATTTCTCTCTTGGCCTTTCTAACTTTCTTTTTGACTTGCATTTGCAGTTCCAAGCATTCTTTCTGTGTAGTTTGTTTTTGGTCCCTTTTTAACACTGTGCCTTTTTTCGCTGAATATTTTTCTTTATTGATCTATTAAACCATTTTGGCAGTTTATTTTTATATTTAGATTTGTCTACTTTAGGGATGTAATTGTTTTGCACATCTAGTACTACATTTTTGAAGAACAGCCATCCTTTTTCTGTGGATGTTTTCTCTATTTTATTACAAAGTTTGCTTTTCTAAAACTGTAAACCTTAGCTTTAGTCATTACTTTTGGGGTTTTAAAAAGCACTTCAAATGAGATCATGTTGTGATCTGAGTTTGCTAGTGGTTCTCTGACCTCTGTTTTGGTTATTCCAAAGAAGTGCATGCTAGACAAGGGAAAGAATGTATTAGATGTCAATGAATATGAGAATGGCAATGAGTGACGAAGCCAATTTGCTTGAATGAAAAACAGCTTGAAAAAATGAAAAACAGACCAGACATGTCCATCAATGGATTTAGGAAATCTGGAATTTATGATGTGATCAGAAACTCTGGCTGTGTAAACTGTGCCTGCTACTGTGGTACCTGTAGATTAAGCAGTTTTGTGTTATTTTTTTATTAGATTTTTTTTTTTACAAGAGGTTAATTAAGTAGCAGCCACAATTGTTTATGCCAGACTTGTTAGACAATCTGTAACAATGGTGCAAATTTGCATCAAATAGTTCTTTGATGAAGAGACTGTGTCATATATTACAGACAAGACAAATAAGTTTGCCAGGAAACTGAGAGAGAACACTCACCTGGGTGTCAAGTCAAAGCTCCGTAAGTGGATGGACACAACGATGTCTGAAATGTACATCTTTCAGGCTACCGTTCTGCTCATGGGCTTGATCTAAAAAAAAAAAAAAAGCCATGAAAGAGTACTGGTCCGCTGATGTTGTTATGGCAACTCCTTTCTTCTCTACCCTTTTCTCCCTCAATCGCTTCCTTCTGCTCCTAAGGTCTCTTCATTTCCCTGATAACAACACTGCACAGATCATAGACTCTGTGAACAAAATCGGAAAAATTGTAACTGCCCTCCAAGAAAAGCTTATCCAAGTTTTCTACCCTTACCAAGATGTGTGCATTGATGAGTTGCTTATGCTGTGGAAGAGAAGACTCATTCAAGCAGTACAATCTCTCAAAACGACACCGTTTCGGCATCAAATTTTTCATCATCTGCGATGTGAAGACTGGGTACATTTTGAATTTTACTGTTTGCACTGGTGGCACTACTGATATTCTTCCTGACACAGATCTCGGTGTGTCCAGCTCTGTTGTCCTTAGTCTCATCGTCTACACAGATAATTGGTATAACAGCCCAGCCCTATTTGAGTGTCTGCACAGCCAAGACACTGGTGCATGTGGCACTGTGCGATCAACGGAACAAGAATGCACCAGTTCAAAACACAATTAGAAAAAGGCGAAGTCCAGTTTTTACACACAGACAAGTTGCTGGATGCGAAGTGACATGACAAAAGAGATGTGCATGTCCTCACCTCTGAGCATAGGCCTGCGATGAAAGTGACCGACACTTTTCTTGGAGGGCAGTTACAATTGGACAAAGAAAATAAAACCGAATCAATATGGGTCAGAATAACAGACAAAAATTCAAAAGGCATAATAATAGGAGCATGCTATAGACCGCCAGATTCAGACGGTGAGCACAATAATCTGTTATACAATGACATTAGAAATGTGTGTAGCAAAGGAGAAGCCATACTAATGGGGGATTTCAACTTCCCCCAAATAAAATGGGAAAACCCGGTGGATAGCACGAAGGATGAAATAGAAATGGTGGAAATGACAAATGACTGCTTCCTAACACAATTTGTGAAGGCACCCACTAGAGGGGAGGCATGCCTTGATTTAGTCTTTTCAAATAACGAAGACAGAATAACTAAAACAGAGGTCAGAGAACCACTGGCAAACTCAGACCACAACATGGTCTCATTTGAAGTGTTTTTTAAATCCCCAAAAGTAAAGACTAAAGCTAAGGTTTACAATTTTAGAAAAGCAAACTATGAAGGTATGAAACAGAGACTAACAGAAGTAGATTGGAGTAAAATAGAGAAAACACCCACAGAAGAAGGATGGTTGTTCTTCAAAAATGTAGTACTAGAGGCGCAAAACAATTATATCCCTAAAGTAGACAAATCTAAATGTAAAACTAAATTGCCAAAATGGTTTAATAGATCAATTAAAAAAAATATTCAGCGAAAAAAGGCACTTTACAGAGCACTAAAAAAGGACCAAAAAGAAAGTACGCAGAAAGAGTACACAGAACTGCAAACGCAAGTCAAAAAGGAAGTTAGAAAGGCCAAGAGAGAAATAGAAATAAACATTGCTAAGGGAGCTAAAACCAATTCCAAAATGTTTTTCCAATATTACAACAGCAAGAGAACATTCAAAGAGGAGATTAAATGTTTAAGAGATACAAATGGCAAAATCGTAGAGGAAGAAAAAAAAATAGCAAATATGTTAAATGATTACTTTTCACAAGTTTTTACAAAGGAAGATACTGACAACATGCTCCACATGTCATCCAGTTCCTATCCAGTTTTAAATAACTTTAGCATAACTGAGGCAGAAGTGTTAAAGGGACTAGGAGCTCTTAAAATAAACAAATCCCCTGGGCCGGATGAGATCCTCCCAGTAGTACTCAAAGAAATGAAAGAAGTCATTTACAAACCGCTAACCAAGATCATGCAGCAGTCTCTTGACACAGGGGTGGTACCGACAGACTCGATTGTGCAAGTGGCACAAAAAGTTATTCTTTCACTTGCTTGACATGGCCGTGTTGAATGCCTTCATCCTCCACAATGCTGCATACAAAAAAACAGTCACTTTCAGCAAGTTCAGGCTTAACCTCATCTCGCAGCTGGTATAAAAATACCACACACAGCAGAAGTCATCCAGTGGAGGACGCTGAAGCTCAGACAGCCCCACAAGGATCACCAACCATCATTTCTGTGCATTGCTCCATGCTTCAAGGAGTATCATATGCTGAAGCATTATTGACACTCTCACTCCCTCCACCCCCACCACCTGTTTACCTGGATATGATTTATTCATATCTCTCTCTCTCTCTCTCTCTCTCTCTCTCTCTCTCTCTCTCTCTCTCTCTCTCTCTCTCTCGCTGTTAGGAAGTGTTGTTGTTCCACCCCGTTGTTTATTGATTATTGACTACCTGTTGTTTTTTTAGTAAAAACCTTTCCCTAGGACAAAATAAAAAATAATATTTGTTATTTATTTATGGTAAAAGTATTGGTTTACATATTTTCATAGCAATGTAAATAAACTGCTAACAAGCCTACTAACAAAACGAATCTATTGTGTGTAAATAGTTATTTCATTAATTGTAATCAATAAATTTCTCTTTTGTCTGTATTTCATCAGTATTCATTACATAAATACTCGTAAAAATCAAATACGTGCAGAAGACAGAAAAAAAAAAAAAAAACTCACTCCTGTAGGGCATTTTAGAACTCACTATTCAAAGGGTTATTGATGGCAAAGTGAAAATTTGATATCGGGTGCAGAGTGGCAGGTGAACACCATTCTTTACATATGCTGCATTTTTAGCGACCTGTAAAATTAGATTTCATGGCTGCTAAACACAATTTATGGCAATAAATTTATGGGGTTTTGCACCCGCAAATCACTGCGCGTATCCTTACATCCTTTGACATGAACACCAAAGCACTAGGATGAAAGTGAGGGCTGCAAAGCATTTTTTTTCTTCTTGCTAAAAAAAGTAAATACAGCTGGTTACTTTTTCATTATTCCTGACTCATGTCTCCCACAACACCTATTCCCTAAGTGTGACAGCAAGCCCTGCTCTCCCCTTAAACATATGATATAATATTCTGTTTTATGGGTGCAGTGTTTCCAGTTGTGTGTAAATTAATCTGCAACATGCTGTATAGCTTACTAGCCTCTGGAAACAGGTAAGATATGGAGTTATATCAGTTGATGGATGACGTCCGTCACAGTGGCAATAAGATTCGCTTTAATCTTTTAAATTAAAACTCTGTAGGGATTCATCCTAACATGAACTGAATGGATTTACATGGTAAGGTTAGAAAAACCTGCCTTAACAATCACTACTAATCCACACATTACTTACAGAAGAAATTATTTTTTCAGGGTGGTTCCTATTCAGTACTTTACACTGAAAAACTAACTGGAACCAGTTATTATATGGCAAAGCACTAGATTTGTTAACTAGTTTCTCTTTGCAACATAACCTCTGAGGTGAATGAGTGTTAACAGTCAAATCATTAACAAAAGCTTTAATGTTTTGCAATGTCTTGTACTGAAAGACATTTGTGCTGATTTTCTGAAGTTATTCTTCACACAGAACTCTCAAAAGTAAAAATGTCGAGGAAGATACATTTTAAATTAGGGTTTAAGATGTATATCACACCTAATTAAGATTACTCTAATAGTGGATTGGCTTCATCAGTTAGAATTATCTAGATATAAAGCAATACTATAATTAATATACTAGTTTAAGTATACATTATTCCATATTGGTGCAAATTTTACTTAAATACACAGCTTGGATTGTTTTATAGTTATTTAGGTATTTGAACATGCATATCATACATGTGTTTCTTATTTTTTTCAATGTTAGGGTGCATATTCACAAAAGATGGCAGTAATTTCTGGCCAAAAAAATAAATAAATAAAATTTACCGGGCAGTATTTAAAACGTGATTTATAAAACTATGGGCTGGTTATTTTACCGGTAATGTTTTTAGATGTGATTTTCCATCACAGATAGTTACCAGGAATTTTTTATGTAACCAGTTGTTAGAGATATACAAATGAGCCATGACCCCTACTTAAGATGTGAATGGCATACACTGTCTATTTACACCGTCATGTTATGGCGATGTAGATTATGTCTGGAGAAAGGAAGGCTGTCTGAAATAGCGAGATAATAACAACTGTACACCCAGTTGCTGGATGCGAGTGAGAGTTTAGGATAAGTGCTTTATACGCATTTTGATTATATATATATATACACACACACACATACACAGTACCAGTCAAAAGTTTGAGTACACCTGCTTGAAACTAGGTTTTTCATGATCAACTATGCTTTTAACTGTATAAACTTTTCTATAAACACTTAATATTTCATTATATGATATGTGTACTTATATAAGCTGATAATCATAAATGAATTGTAAATGACAGTGCTCCCTGCACTTCTGGCAAGAGATGGGGAGCCAGCTATGGTGTATTTTTTCTAGGGCTGTTCCAATCGGCCTGGTTAATCATCTAAAGATTTGATCGCAGATACAATTTTTGTACAATTTATTTGTGCATTCGGGGTAGACAGAGATATGCAGGCTGCTATTTAGGGAAGTGTTGATTTGAAGCGTGCTCTCTCTCCTCGAAAGTGGTAGGACACTGTGGTTTTAAGCTTGCATAAAAAGGGGTTAAAGTTGTGGAAAAATCATAACTCTTATTTAGTTTTGTACAAGGATTGCTGATAGCGTGCTACGGATGTACATATGTTTTTGGAACTGGAATGTTTATCTACACTGATTTAAATGATTGCCAAACGTATGTCTGCAAAGTTACTCGTGTGCATTGTAACCAGAGCTGTTGAGCGCTGTGGTAAAATCCAGCATGGCGAATATAAGCCAAACAACATAATAAACTGTTGATTTAGTAATAAACCTCAGAGTGTTTTTTCCATGTTTGTGCATTACTAAAAATTTTGCTGTTTAGGGATTACGCCAGAGTGGTTAAACAGTACGCGGAACTGTGCTGCTCAGGTCCCTAAGTCTGTTTTATTAGGGTAATGGACTGAAAGGTAACATTTGTTACATTTACTAAAATTAAAATAATAAT
The DNA here is from genome assembly GCF_017654505.1 of Polyodon spathula. Taxonomy (NCBI): domain Eukaryota; kingdom Metazoa; phylum Chordata; class Actinopteri; order Acipenseriformes; family Polyodontidae; genus Polyodon; species Polyodon spathula. The sequence goes on along the minus strand of NC_054535.1, from coordinate 20,481,033 downwards.
AAAAATGGTTTTAAAAAGACCAAATTCCCAATGGGCATTATTTATTTATTTATTTATTTTTATTCAATTGATTTAAGTATTACTATGCAGGATAGCTGCTATACGATCGTTACCTTTATTAAAAATGTGCAGACCTACAGATTAATCAACTAATGCCCATAAAATAACCTATTAACATTTTTAATCATGTGACAACCCTAGTTTTTAGACATTTTCTTAGGGAAAGAAATGATCATGCCTGAGAGGGGAAATTTGCCCACACAGTTTTGTCTTTACTGTTATCAAACCAGCTGGTTCTCTTGCAACCTATTTCCAAATTCTTTAAATGTTAATCATGGTGAATATGGCTTCACTCAGTAATTTATAAGCAAGCTGCAGGCACACTCCATGTTATTATTTTACTGCTGCACAAATGTTCTGCTAGTTCCGAAAGCCCATGATTTTTCCATCTATTTAACAGCTTCTTAGAGCTTTGCCGTATTGTCTCCTCTGGCTTAATCAGTATAAAAATCCTTCTTTTTCATTTTCCTCTCCAACATATTTAATTAGTTATTCTAAATTGGAAGCATAATAGAAAGTTCAGTTAATCTCGATAACAAATGTGTGTATATATCCAAAGTAGCTTTAAAAAAATACATAGAACCAGCAAATGTTATAATAGGCCGGGGTTATACGAATAAAAACAACTGATCACTAGCTAGATATAGCTAGTGTGTATTTTTCTATCCCAGCACTGTTACTTGCTTAACAAAATAATGATCACAAAAAAACCTTGGACAATCAATGTTGAAAAATGCATTGGTAATATTAGATTCATAATGTAATGTTGGGGTTCAGATGTGGTGATGAAATAAATCCTATTTAAAGAAATGAGCTGGATGCAGACGGATTACAGTTCAACAGTTTTATTAAAGCAGCTAAATTCCTCCTTGTCATTAAAGCTTGTTATACTACCGGTGTCTCCTGCTTAGCACAGATCGCCATCTGCAAGTTATTTTTTGGAAGTCATACAAAGCCCAGTTATAGCCAACACACACATTTCATCAAACGGCTGGCTAAAAAATACCCTTAGAAAAAATCGGACTAGAGAGGCTTTTCTTCAAACTGTTTTGGAAGGCGAGCCCACAGCTGAGCAGATCTTGGAGTTTTCAAAAATCCTCCAAGAGTCCATGAATGAAGAACTTGATACTCTGAGTACCACACTTTGTTTGTGTCTACTCATAAGTCACATCTACTTGATAGTTTCCTACTTTCAAGAGCTTCTTGTCACCCCTTTGCTAAATCTCCTTGGTATTGATGTGAAGAAAGGAGTTACTCCTGTATGTATGTTTTCTGGTGAGGAGATCAATGATGAGAATTAATGTACTTGTGTGGAGGCCTTCTGGGTAACCAAACTCAAGGTATTGTCAGAAAACACTAAAATGGCATTCCCACAATAAGTGTTTTTCAGAAACTATGCTCAAAGGATCAGAGAGAGAGGACCTCTACTCAGCTTCAGTCCCTGGGAATTTTCTTTAAGTGATTCAGCTATTTCAGAAGAAACTCTCAATAAAATGAAGTATGCTCCTCTTACCAATTTAGGGTGCAAATCACAGATGGCAAGATTAGACAATAGGATCGAGGTATCAGGAGGAAGCTCCTATTGAAATGCTACAGAAATGATTAATCATTTAACAAAATGATCTTTTCAGTCAGGATTCATGGAAGGACCTATCAAGTGAAGAAAGAAGAAAAAAGTTTCTTTCTTAAAACAAGAAAAGATAAAAAGCAAAGGTTTTGCTTGAAGAATTCAATTCCCGGTAGAAACAATGAAACACGCCGCTTCAGATGTTATGCACAAGGCAAAACTGATAATTGCCAAGAGAGCTATTGAATGTGGAAAGCATGGTGGAACAGTGACTGCAGAAATATGCATATCTTGGATACCTTAACTGATCAACAGATCCTTCAAGAATTTAAATATCACCGCTCAACAATTGCTCCAAACTTGAGAGGCTAGTATGGACAAAGAAGGCCTAAGGCGAACAGTTTTCTTCAGCAGCGTTGATGAAGACAATAAAAAACATTCTATAGCCAAGCCAAGTTGGATGGGAACCTGTGTAGATACTCCTATATCTGGTTTATCTGTTATTGGAATGTCTGTCTAATGATGAGAGTGCTGTTGCTTTCTCCTATAGAATTGAGCATAGTTCATCACTTCTCATGTTCGCTGACCTTTGAATCAGATATATACCCCATCAATTCCAACACAGGAACCAAAAATCCAGAACTATAAACTTGTCTTCAACAACAGAAGGAAACTACTATTTAACTCCAACAGCAAAACCTTCCAGCAATCTATTTCTGATCTTCAAGATTGAGCTATGGCCATTCTGTATAGCAATTTAAAATTTGAAGCTCTGCACACTAGTCCCTGAAGACATGAAGGTTGGGATAACCACACATCGATATCAGCCTTCTGCAAACTCAGCTCTCCTGGCATCTACTGTAATCTTATAGTCAGTGAGCTATTAGATTTTCTGTCTAAGAAAACATTCCATGTGTATCCCTGGCTAGGTTTTACAAATTGACAAACACTGCACTTTGCTGAAGGGCATACTTATTATCTAGGCTTTTCCAGGTTTCCTGAGTTGCTGTAAATTCACTTTAATAAATTTCCCCTATTCAAACACCCATCTTTAATTATTATTTATTTATTTCTTAGCAGGCGCCCTTACCCAGGGCGACTTACAGTTATATACAAAAAATGCTATCAAGAATTGGAGTACAATTAAGAGCAATATACAAAATACAATGATTTTAGTCCTAATAAGAGCAAATACAAAACACAGTAAGATTTGATATCGGGGCAGATAGATTCAAGAGCAGATAATAGCGTTGATAGTTACATCAGAGTTAGACACGAGTTCAAGTGAAATACAAAATACTACAGATTGGGTTCAGTGCAGGATTAAATACAGTAAAATAGGGAGCAGATAGGTGCAAGTTAAAGGGCATTAAAGGCAAAGTGCTATATTGACCAGAAGGGGAGAGTACAAATTACTTATTTTTAATATCATTCTAACAAATTTCAGTGACTCCCTAGATTGATTATATTTAAATTTAAAAAAAAAAAAGGTAAGAAAGACACACCTGAATGTGGAATCCCTAATCGTGTCTTGGGCCAGGTTCAGTCAGATGGCAAGGTGAACATAATTGAATGTAATACATTCAGCTTACAGAAGGCATGGAAAGCAAAGAACCTGAATTCCCTAATACAAACCCTATGGCTTTACAAACTATAAAACATATAAAATTAACATGACAGTTAACTTTATCATAGCAAACAAAGCCCTGGAAATCACCAGAAAGTGATCAGACTATACGTGACAGAGAGGATTATGTGGTGACGTCAGGCCAGGAAATGAATGACACAAATGGTGAGTGAAATGTGCTGCTGTACAGATTTAACAATAAATCAGCAAAAAAAAAAGGTTTCAACAAAACACAAAATAAACGGTATGATGGCCCAAACAGACATTCACCAAGCGTTGGATTGTTCACTCTCTAATATGGAACGTGAGCCTGGCTTAGACCATCGTGAGACAGGTTAGTTTTACCCTTCTGTAGTGTACTGGTTTAGAACCAGAACACATATCAATTGTTTTTGTTCTACTTCACCTCCCGAATCTGAACACACCAACCTCGTATCATCCTATCCATTGGATCCATTGTAACATCCAGGACCCTATTGACAGTGGTGACCAGACAGCAAAAAGAAGGGAGGTCATGATTGTTGGGGACTCCATATTGAGAAACACAGCAAGTTCAATTCGCAGTTTGGACCCCCTTACTACAACAGTGTGCTGCCTTCCGGGAGCCTCGGTCAAGCACATCACTGAGAATGTGGACAGGCTCCTAGAACGAACAGGAGACGACCCGGTAGTAGTCGTCCACATCGGTACAAACAACATTGGAAGAGACAGATCAAAATCCCTGCAAAACAAATTCAGAGAGCTAGGAAGGAAATTAAAAGAGAAAACCAAAACTGTGGTATTTTCTGGTATACTACCGGCACCTTGCAAAGGACAATATGGACAGCTGAAAATAATTAATCAAAACGTATGGCTGAAGACGTGAAGCACACAGGAATGCTTCACCTATCTTGATCATTGGACCACATTCTACAACGAGGACTATCTGTATAGACGGGACGGACTGCACTTAAATAACAAGGGAACCAGTCTACTTGGAGAAAAAATCCTCGAGCAGGTTCAGAAGCATTTAAACTAGAAAGGAAGGGGGGAGAAATCAACAAAAAAACAGAAGGGAGACCACATCAAAACAAAAACAACAACTCAGGTAAGACAACTATTAAATGTATTTATCTAAATGCTAGAAGTATCAGAAACAAAATTCTAGAACTTGAAGCTACTGCACTAACAAGTAACTATGATGTGATAGGTGTTACAGAAACTTGCTTGTCTGAGAGTGATGGGGACGAATATAATATTTGTGGGTATACACTGTATAGGAAAGACAGGCAGGACAGAAGAGGAGGAGGGGTAGCGCTATACATAAGAAAAAGTCTTGAAGCCCAGGTGTTAAACCTGGACAAAGAAAATAAAGCTGAATCAATATTGGTCAGAATAATGGACACCAATTCAAAGGGCATAATAATAGAAGCATGCTATAGACTGCCAGAGGAGAAGCCATACTAATGGGGGATTTCAACTTCCCCCATATAAAATGGAAAAACCCGGTGGGTATCACGAAGGATGAAATTGAAATGGTGGAAATGACAAATGACTGCTTCCTAACACAATTTGTCAAGGCACCGACTAGAGGGGAGGCATGCCTTGATTTAGTCTTTTCAAATAACGAAGATAGAATAACTAAAACAGAGGTCAGAGAACCACTGGCAAACTCAGACCACAACATGGTCTCATTTGAAGTGTTCTTTAAAACCCCAAAAGTAATGACTAAAGCTAAGGTTTACAATTTTAGAAAAGCAAACTATGAAGGTTTGAAACAGAGACTAACACAAGTAGACTGGAGTAAAATAGAGAAAACACCCACAAAAGAAGGATGGTTGTTCTTCAAAAATGTAGTACTAGAGGCGCAAAACAATTACATCCCTAAAGTAGACAAATCTAAATGTAAAACTAAATTGCTAAAATGGTTTAATAGATCAATTAAAAAAAATATTCAGCGAAAAAAGGCACTTTACAGAGCATTAAAAAAAGACCAAAAAGAAAGTACGCAGAAAGAGTACACGGAACTGCAAACGCAAGTCAAAAAGGAAGTTAGAAAGGCCAAGAGAGAAATAGAAATAAACATTGCTAAGGGAGCTAAAACCAATTCCAAAATGTTTTTCCAATATTACAACAGCAAGAGAACATTCAAAGAGGAGATTGGCAAAATTGTAGATGAAGAAAAAAAATAGCAAATATATTAAATGATTACTTTTCACAAGTTTTTACAAAGGAAGATACTGACAACATGTCCCACATGTCATCCAGTTCCTATCCAGTTTTAAATAACTTTAGCATAACTGAGGCAGAAGTGTTAAAGGGACTAGGGGCTCTTAAAATAAACAAATCCCCTGGGCCGGGTGAGATCCTCCCAGTAGTACTCAAAGAAATGAAAGAAGTAATTTACAAACCGCTAACCAAGATCATGCAGCAGTCTCTTGACACAGGGGTGGTGCTGACAACTGGAAAATTGCAAACGTAATACCGATCCACAAAAAGGGAAACAAAACTGAACCAGGTAACTACAGACCAGTAAGCCTGACTTCTATTATATGGAAACTATAATAAGATCCAAAATGGAAAATTACCTATATGGTAACAGGGTCCTGGGAGACAGTCTGCATGGTTTTAGGAAGGAGATCGTGTCTAACTAACTTGCTTGATTTTTTTGAGGATGCTACATCGATAATGGATATGCAAAGCATATGACATGGTTTATTTAGATTTCCAGAAAGCTTTTGACAAAGTCCCGCACAAAAGATTAATACTCAAACTGAACGCAGTTGGAATTCAAGGAAACACATGTACATGGATTAGGGAGTGGTTAACATGTAGAAAACATAAAGTACTGATTAGAGGAAAAACCTCAGAATGGAGTGTGTTAACCAGTGGTGTACCACAACTTGTTAAATTTGCAGACGACACAAAAGTAGGAGGAGTGGCAAACACTGTTGTAGCAGCAAAGGTCATTCAAAATGATCTAGACAAGATTCAGAACTGGGCAGACACATGGCAAATGACATTTAATAGAGAAAAGTGTAAGGTACTGCACGCAGGAAATAAAAATGTACATTATAAATATCATATGGGAGATATTGAAATTGGAGAAGGAATCTATGAAAAAGTCCTAGGAGTTTTTGTTGACTCAGAAATGTAGACAATGTGGGGAAGCTATAAAAAAGGCTAACAAGATGCTCAGGTACATTGCGAAAAGTGTTGAATTTAAATCAAGGGAAGTAATGTTAAAACTGTACAATGTACTAGTAAGATCTCATGTTGAATATTGTGTGCAGTTCTGGTCACCTTGCTATAAAAAAGATATTGCTGCTCTAGAAAGAGTGCAAAGAAGAGCGACCAGAATTATTCCGGGCTTAAAAGGCATGTTATATGCAGACAGGCTAAAAGAATTGAATCTGTTCAGTTTTGAACAAAGAAGACTACGTGGCGACCTAATTCAAGCATTCAAAATTCTAAAAGGTATTGACAGTGTCGACCCAAGGGACTTTTTCAGCCTGAAAAAAGAAACAAGGACCAGGGGTCATAAATGGAGATTAGACAAAGGGGCATTCAGAACAGAAAATAGGAGGCACTTTTTTACACAGAGAATTGTGAGGGTCTGGAATCAACTCCCCAGTAATGTTGTTGAAGCTGACACCCTGGGATCCTTCAAGAAGCTGCTTGATGAGATTCTGGGATCAATAAGCTACTAACAACCAAGCGAGCAAGATGGGCTGAATCGCCTCCTCTCGTTTGTAAACTTTCTTATGTTCTTATTGGCTCTATATCGCTAAACAAATTGACAGTTACACCACCTAATTGCGATCAGGAGCTGACAATGTATTTATTTTAAAACAGAAAAAGAAACAATGTTTTATTCTTAGAAGATCTGAAACATTCAGCTTGCACCATGTTAAATCTGATTAGCCAGTCCATCTACAGTATCACTAAACTATATATACCCGCAGATAACTTTATACGGTGTGTGTGTGATATATATATATATATATAGATATATATATATATATATATATATATATATATATATATATATCAGTATATAGCTTACATAATGTATTACTTGTTTAATATCTGTACCAGTATAACAACAGAGTCCCCCTTTTTAAAAGTGGGTTCAAAGAAGCAGGACATTGCAAATGAATCTTGATAGAAAGTTTTTTTTTTGGAAATTAGAAAATCTGCCTGTCATCCTCATTAAGGACCAACAAACCAGGTTCCCTGTTATTCAAAGTCCTGCCAAGTTAAATATGAATTGGCAGGAAGTTTGGAAAGGGATGGCAGGGATTATCATTAGGGATGGCAGGATACTATCATTAGCTATTACTATTAAAGGGATTATCATTAGCTATTACTGGATTACGTCCAAATGTGGACATATAATTGCAGCTGATGTTACTGCCATTGACATTGATGATGATTTTAAAGATGACATTTGTCAATTAGTAGTTTTCTTTGTGATTTGCTTGTCACCTGATATTGATGAAGTCCAAAATGCCTGATTTTCACACAGTATGGAGTGTTTTAAAGGGCTTAAATTCCTTAACTTTTTCAGTTCCAAGTTATAAAGAATGATAGCGGTCGTCAAGAAAGTCTCATGTATTTCTATGAAAAGCAACATTTGTGTTACTGTTTCCACTGAAACAATTTTTTGTTTTTGGTCAGGTATAAAACACAGCTAGATTTTACAATACCAAGGAATCTATCTGGATGCACCAACAACTTTTACATATAAAAGTTTTTTGAGTATCAGTGTCGGCTGGGTGTTGAAAACGGGACAACATGCAGGCAAAAAGGTTGATCAAACCAACCCCTTACAAAGCTGAAACAAACTGGAACATAAAAGGACAAAGTAGAGCCAATTCAGTCCTGACTGGGTGTTGGTTGATGTTATGTCTAGGGAATAAATGTTTTCCAATAGCCACAATTGTTAAGATAAGCTAATTATTTACTTTATAACTAAACAATTGTGTAAACTGGTTTTAAACCTTTAATGTATAAAACCATTACTATTGATGATTGACGTTTATATAATAAGAAGAATTTCATCTCATCTTGTGGATTATTTTCTACAGTTTAATTAGAATTAATTATACAATCTGTTACAGATGTTTAGAAAGTAGACAGCAGGATATGTTTTCAAATCAATGAGATTAGACGCATTGCAAGTGAACACATCAACTAATAGTGGAGGAGTAAATCAGAGGTTGTATCAAAAGCCCACAGGACACAAAAACAATTCTCCCAGTGTCATGTTCTATTCCTTTCTGAAAGTTAATGGGGCATTTTGATTTTAAATGTGCAGAGCAAAGAGAAAATTGATACAAGTGATTCTGAAGTCTCCAAATCAATAAAATGCCACTCCATCCTTTTCTCCATTAAGGATCAAACTTGTTTGTTACTGAAAAAAAAGATTTATTACAGACTTCAACGCACATGTTTTTGTTATTGTCTTGTGTATATGAAAACTTTTACATTTAGATGTTCCTTCAAAATTAGAATTGAAAAATAAAACTATTTTAATAAGCTGCACTGGAAACAAACAGGCAGACAAGACATGTAAAGACCACTATGCACAATAACATTTTTTTCCAGGAATAATGTTTCCTCATATGCTGTATGCTGGGTGTTTCAGTATTTCCAGGAACAAAAATCAACCATTGCCAGTGCACATCTATTTCTGTAAAATGTATTGTTGCACATATCACATTGTTTCACAGACTCTGATTAGCACTAATTTTGGATTACCTTACCTAAGATAACATCAGGTAGTCAAAGATTAGTCCTAATCAGGGTCTGTGAAACCAAATGAGGGTGGCTGCTCTTGGTTTGCATTAACATGATTTAAACATAGACCACTTGATCAAGACCGGGGTGAGATGAGGAGAGAGAGAGGCAAAGCCAGCCTCACGTACCCTGCAATCTCCAAATTCACTTGAGACGTAACCCTTTCTATACTGCAAGTTTTCAATAAGGCTTTTTTTTTATGAATTCAGCTGGTTTGAGAATTGTAAAAAGAATGCTCAAAGATGCCAACATCACAATCTCAAGGCTATACAAACTGGTGTACAATAAGATTGTGCCCAGACTCATATTTCCCCATTAATTACCTTTAAGACATGTGAATTTGTTAGGTATTAATTAAACACTCAACATGAAACAATGCTGTCCCTCAGTTTTCCTTGTTTAAACAATATTTGAATATTAAATAATAACGAACTGACAGCATTATTTAACACAGACCCTGTTATGATCATACTAACTGAAATGTTTATATTTTATAAGCGATTATTTGCCTTACCTTTCTTTTATCCTTTTCATATGAAATTATTTTTATTTCACTTCCTTAGATATGCAGCATATCTCTGCAGTGAAGTACTGAATATAATATCTGTCTCAACAAAGAAATGCCCAGTTTCCACAGCTGAAGCTCGAGTTTAAGGAAAGGTCACATTTATGTGATAAATCAGCTGCATTTCATAGTTTTGCAACATATTTTCATTGTTAGTTTATGGCAGGGGTCGTCATCATGTCAAGTGGTGATGGACATAAAAATAAATAAATAAATAAATCTTGGCCAAGGACAAACAAAACAGAAGTTTTATATAAAATTCATGTGTATGCATGTTATACGTATTCAGTGTCACAGTTTATGGTCTCCGTGCAAAGATATCAGTGCCAAGGATGAGAAAAAAGTGCTTACAATCGGCTTAAAGTGAATTGCCATTGCTTGGTACTCAATTGTTACTGTGATGGAGGGGCAGCTTTGCTTATTTAGTTAAATACGAGTGTCGGCACACCCCTAGTATACAACACTCCACTCTATAATGGGATTTTGCTGTTCCAATTGTGAAGAAAGTTTACATTTCCTTTTAAATTATGGTTAAATGTTTTTACTTCATTGTCATATGGCTTCAACCCATTTAAGCTTGGTTGAGTTTTCACTGAATCCACATTATAAAGCTTTTACATTTACATGCATGACTTCATTTTGCTTACATTTAATGAAATTTTCACTTTTATGCTGTAACACAGCATGAATACCATTTCTTCTTTTTACTACCATTTATTTTTTTTTATTTTATTTGTAAAGGCCCTGTTATGGAAATGGAAGTCAGTTTATATCTCAATTCTCCAAGTAACTGAACAAAATATATATATATATATATATATATATATATATATATATATATATATATATATATATATATATACAGATACACAGGTGTAAGGTGTGTCAATTCCACATTCCACTTGAGTATTTCAGTGTCACCTTTTAGATTTACTGTATTGGCAGGTTTATGTTCAGAGGAAAGATTTAATACTAGAACTGCCTGCGGGTCAGTTTGACCCATTTTGTATTTAAAATGTTAATTACTCTTCTGTTGTAAATCGTATGTGTATGTCAGTTTTTGACTTTTCCTAAATATATTAATTAAATATCCTGACGCCATTTGATAGCCAGAGTCACGAAAATGATAAAGTTATAAACAGTTCTACCTAGAACTGCCACGTGGGTCAATGTGACCCATGCATTTCAATACATGTCTTTTTTTCATTGTACCTGGGAGACAACAATCCTTTGTTTTGTTCCACAGATGCAACTAGGAATATATCAGAAGGAAATATTTAATCCTGAAAGTAGTCATTTTGATTGGAATATGGCAGGCTGCACTTAGATGCATACAGCAAACTGAATGACAGGTAGGATAACAACTTATGTGCCCAATATGAAATATATGTTATATATTCTTTTTATATTACTTTTAGAAAAAAAAAACATTTTGGTTTGACAGGTTTCTATGTACCAGTTAACACGTGTTTACATAACAGTGTTTAATGGAACTGCATCTGTGTTTACAGCACAGTTCCTGGATGCAGGCAAAAAAAAACAAAAACAAAAAAAAACGATAGCCATATTTAAATTAACAATAAAGATGACTGACAAAGTATATCAATTTTGGGAAACCAAACTCTAGATGAGGTTTTGGATGAGTCAGTATCAGTTATCAATATTGCTAGGCATCAAACTTACCGAAGCACAGCTTCTGGACATAGAAAAAGAAAAGGGAAAAAAAATACACAGAAGCCAACTGCCTGGGCATTGGGTGACCTTTTTATGCCACTGTCCCAGTATTTCATATTTCACTGTGAAACGGTATCGCAAATCTGGCATGGAGAACATCTGTCACTACTCCTAGATCACAAAGGACAATTAAAAAAAATATTCATGTGCCCTTCACAAAGACAAATCTGCCCGATTCCAGCCTTGCTGAAGCACCCCCAGATGAGTTCAATTTTCAGCTTTTCCCAACACCTGGTTATCTAATGGTTAGATAGAGACCTGGAGAGGCCTACAAGCCACAGTGTCTCGCACCCACTGTGAAATATGGTGGAGGATCGGTGATGATCTGGGGGTGCTTCAGCAAGGCTGGAATCGGGCAGCTTTGGCATGAATCAAGCCAAGTACAAGGTTGTCCTGGAAGAAAACTTTATTCCTTCTGCTCTGACAATGTTCCCCAACTCTGAGGATTGTTTTTTCCAGCAGGATAATGCTCCATGCCACACAGCCAGGTCAATCAAGGTGTGGATGGAGGACCACCAGATCAAGACCCTGTCATGGCCAGCCCAATCTCCAGACCTGAACCCCATTGAAAACCTCTGGAATGTGATCAAGAGGAAGATGGATGGTCACAAGCCATCAAACAAAGCCGAGCTGCTTGAATTTTTGCGCCAGGAGTGGCATAAAGTCACCCAACATCAACGTGAAAGACTGGTTGGAGAGCATGCCAAGATGCATGAAAGCTGTGCTTGAAAATCACAGTTATTCCACCAAATATTGATTTCTGAACTCTTCCTAAGTTAAAACATTAGTATTGTGTTGTTTAAAAATGAATATGAACGTATTTTCTTTGCATTATTCAAGGTCTGACAACACTGCCTCTTTTTTGTTATTTTGACCAGTTGTCATTGTCTGCAAATAAATGCTCTAAGTGACAATATTTTTATTTGGAAGTTGGGAGAAATGTTGTCAGTAGTTTATAGAATAAAACAAAAATGTTCATTTTACCCAAACACATACCTATAAATAGTAAAACCAGAGAAACTGATAATTTTGCAGTGGTCTTTTAATTTTTTCCAGAGCTGTGTGTGTGTGTGTGTGTGTGTGTGTTTTATATATATATATATATAGATATATATATATATATATATATATATATATATAATATATATATTATCTGTGATATACTGTCACCTCACACTGCCGCAGGTCTTGTGAGAAAGGTTTGTTTTGATGTGTAACTACACTGAACAAAAATATAAATGCAACATGCTACAATTTCAAAGATTTTACTGAGTTACAGTTCATATAAGGAAATCAGTCAATTGAAATAAATTCATTAGGCCCTAATCTATGGATTTAACATGACTGTGAATACAGATATGCATCTGTTGGTCAGAGATACCTTAAAAAAAAAGGTAGGGGCGTGGATCAGAAAACCAGTCAGTATCTGGTGTGACCACTATTTGCCTCACACATCTCCTTCGCATAGAGTTGATCAGGCTGTTGATTGTGGCCTGTGGAATGTTGTCCCACTCCTCTTCAATGGCTGTGCGAGTTGCTGGTTATTGGTGGGAAATGGAACACGCTGTCGTACACCTCGATCCAGAGCATTCCAAACATGCTCAATGGGGGACATGTCTGGTGAGTATGCAGGCCATGGAAGAACTGGGACATTTTCAGCTTCCAGGAATTGTGTACAGATCCTTGAGACATGGGGCTGTGCATTATCATGCTGAAACATGAGGTGATGGCGGCAGATGAATGGCACGACAATGGTCCTCAGGATCTCGTCATGGTATCCTTGTGCATTCAAATTGCCATCAATAAAATGCAATTGTGTTTGTTGTCCATAGCTTATGCCTGCCCATACCCCATAACCCCACCACCACCATGGGGCACTCTGTTCACAATGTTGACATCAGCAAACTGCTCGCCCACATGATGTCATACACGCTGTCTGCCATCTGCCCAGTACAGTTGAAACTGGGATTCATCCGTGAAGAGCACATTTCTCCAGTGTGCCAGTGGCCATCAAAGGTGAGCGTTTGCCCACTGAAGTCGGTTACGACGCCGAACTGCAGTCAGGTCAAGACCCTGGTGAGGACAACAAGCACGCAGATAAGCTTCCCTCAGATGGTTTCTGACAGTTTGTGCAGAAATTCTTCAGTTGTGCAAACCCACAGTTTCATCATTTCAGTTTGGCTGGTCTCAGACGATCCCGCAGGTGAAGAAGCCGGATGTGGAGGTCCTGGGCTGGCGTGGTTACACGTGGTCTGTGGTTGTGAGGCCGGTTGGATGTACTGCCAAATTCTCTAAAATTACGTTGGAGGCGGTTTATGGTATATAAATGAACATTCAATTCTCCGGCAACAGCTCTGGTGGACATTCCTGCAGTCAACATGCTAATTGCACGCTCCCTCAAAACTTGAGACATCTTTGGCATTGTAATATGTGACAAAACTGCACATTTTAGAGTGGCCTTTTACTGTCCCCAGCACAAGGTGCACCTATGTAATGATCATGCTGTTTAATCAGCTTCTTGATATTCCACACCTGTCAGGTGGATGGATTATCTTGGCAAAGGAAAAATGCTCACTAACAGGGATGTAAACAAATTTGTGCACAAAATTTGAGAGAAATAACCTTTTTGTGCATATTGAAAATTTCTGGGATCTTTTATTTCAGCTCATGAAACATGGGACCAACACTTTACATGTTACGTTTATATTTAAATATGGCTCAACATGGCAAAGAAGGTCAATGTGATTATCCTGCTGCACTTCCTCAGACAACGAGACAAGGACAACACTGAATCAAACATCAATTGCTTGCTACAGCGCCACCTACTGTTCAAAATGAACATCTAATAAAAGGGCCTGTAAATTGTTAAAGTTGCAATTTCAATGGCAGTGTTCAATTTAACATCTATAAATAGTGCTTCTTGTTTTTAATCAGTTCAATGTTTGTTAAAATAATAATAATATATATTATTAATTAATGCATTTTTTTTTTTTTTTTAAGTTTTAAGGGACTTTTTTAGGTCAGAGGCAGAAGGATATTTAATAAAAATTACTTTTTTGTTAATTAAAACATGTTTTTACGTTTTTTTTCCTCGTTTTTTTTTTTTAATTTAGTGGCTTATAATGCACCCGGGGCATGTGGATATTACAGTATATCCCTCACCCTGTCGTGCCTTATTGCTTACTAATTCTGTGGTTAAATGGATCCACTTGTGTAAGTGTGGTATATTGAATTTGTGTATATAATGAAAACGATCAATAAAAAAGAAAAAAGAAAAAAGATTCCATCTTTTATACATAAAAATGGAAGACAGAAAGAATACAATCCTCAAAAAATGAGAAAAAGAAAAAGAATGACAATTGTTACTGAAGTTTCAAAGTCCTGTACATGAGGGCACATTTACGGCCTATCATCTTTCTCTGGAAATTATAATTCAAGTTAACAGGGCTTACGCAATAGTGGTAGCCTAGTATATCAAAGACGTCTTTTTTTGAAACTTGCAAAATAATATAATATTTTTTGAACAATGTACTGTAGGAGATCATTTGCAGAGTATTGTAAATAATGAAGTACTCAAACACAGTGCTAGAAATGAATGTGTTATACACAGTCAAATGCTCATTGTAAATCAATGATTTTAGAAGTAACTGTCAGCACTCTCTACAAGTCTACTGGCACTGCACGTGGTAATCGATACAGTATATGAAAGGCACGCCTTATTGCAGCTCCCGGAAGGTGAAAACAATTATAAAATCCATGTGTTTCAATGATGTATTGTAGCAGGTAATAAGCAGAATAATATAAAGGATGCAGTTATCAAATGCAGAGCTGGAGAGTAATGTATTATACACACATAGATGCACAGTTTCATAAAAATATTGGCTAATAAAATTAAAAAACGTTGGTCTAAATGTATCTCTCTCAGCTCTCCCTCAACTCTCTGTGTTCTGCCAGTAAGCAGCACTTGAGATTTTGGTAGGTGAAAAGTGTATATTTTTTGCAACCCTTGGAAACTAGAAGGGGCCAATGCACCCCAAAGAATAGCGTGTGCAGTTAAAAGAAGAATTACTCCCGTTTCTCAAATCAGGCAAGACTTAATTTGTTATCAAAATCAAATTAATTGTTTAATCACATGTAAGGATATCTCATGATTTTAAAATAGCTATGAGATATGTTCTTTTTAAACATGCTGATTTGCACGCCTTACCACTAAGGGTTAAGAGTGCAGGCTTTTATTTTTATGTTTCATTATGTTTGTAAAAAAAAAAAAAAAAAAAAAAAAAACTGTTTCTTCATTATTAAAAAGGTACAAAATGTGGTCTGGAGTCAGAAGAGGCAACAACAGCTGGTGTTCTGTTCTACCATGCTGTCTGCATTAAGTGCTGTGATTTTTTTTCTCAATTCGTAAGTTTCTATGATAAACCAGCAGCTTCAAACATACAGAATAATCCCTTCTTTGAAAACCTTAAGGCTATCATGATATAGACCAGTTAGTCCCTACTTCTAAACCAATGGGCAGGAACTGGATGGCATGTCATTTCATTTCAATCAACATTATTCTTTTTTATGTTTCTTGAAAAAAAAAAAAAAAGATAATGTTGAATTATTTGTTTCTGATATATACTACCTTCATAATAAAACAAAGTTTGCCATTAATGTTACAGGTTCCTGATATATAACATGTTAAATCATAAGTTAATGTTGTGTTTTATTTAGATTTTATTTTATGACTTCTATGCTGCATAATGGATGTTGCAGTTTAAGTCATATTCAATGCATTTATATGAACTTTAATGGCAGTCCTGGATTATGTGTCATCTTGACAGGTTGTAATAAAGCTGATTTTTTATGATCACTTTTTTAATTATGAGCAAGCTGAGGGTCAAGACTGGCCTATATGTATCTACTTTTAATACTGCAGTCCTGCTTTTTTATCATTACACTGTAATCTGTGTAAATTAGTATTCCAAATAAATGAGAATCTATATAAAAGGGCAATTCAGCACAGTAGTAGTAATCACACTGTGAGGGCATTGGGGACTTATACATTAAGGACAGATCTCACTTAAGATTTATTACGATTCAGGACTATGTTGATCTAAATATATGATACAGTACTTGCAATAATTACACTTTTCAGTTGAAGAATTATCAGTAGAGACCCTTACAAGATACCATTTGCGAGGCTGGAGCATGCATTTAGGTTTCAATAAAACATCTTGTTAACAAGCATTCCTAAGACACCATTTTAAAAAGGCAATCAGCAACCGGTATGATTATGCAAATTAAAGCTAGTACATTTTTTTTAAATATAAAAATCACTGCTTTTATTTCTTTTTTTTATTCTATATTTGATTATTTTTGAAGGATTCACGCACCACTCTTGGGGGTGGGGGGTGGAGTGAATGTTAAGGCAGTCTTAAGATTCCAAATGTGGGCCTAAGTACATATATTCAAGTCAAAAATTATTTTATCTCCTGTAGAGAATTTGGTATTTATGTTTTTGTAAGTGTGTCTGCAAGTGGACGCTAAAGTTGCAGGAGAAGCAAGCCTTAATCTCAGTTTAAGAAAGCGTAAAGGCTTTCAAACCCTATGGCAGTGCATCTGTGGATTATTAATTTTTGAACGCTGCCAATACATTGTAATATAAGTGATATTTTTATATAAACCTAAAGTACATCTAATGTTTCTATGACAAAAACAATGCAAACAAAAAACAGAATACTACCGGACACATTACAGAAGCTTATTAATAAAATAAGATCTTATATGACAAACGATTAAAGAAGGTCATGTCTGTTGCCCTAAGGAAAGCACATTTTAGATGTATACCCTAACAGATATAACATCCACATCACACACACACACACACACACACAAATAAAAAAATAGCTTTAATTATGGCACAAAAGCAAATACATCTCCGTCTTATATATCATGAATTTTCAATAGTAGGTGTTACTTAGGACATATCATTTCTGGTATAACTGGGCTTTTTTTTGGGGTGGCATGTGTAAAAAAAAGCGTTAATATTTTAACTTTTTTTTTTTTTTTCCCAGATTTAGCTTAAATCTTGTATTTTTTTCCAGATTTAACTTAAATCTTGTATTTTTTCCCCCGGTTTATAAATGTTGTGAAAATAAACAAATGTTTGTGTTTTCACGCAATTTGATTGGCTTTTGTAACGCTAATCGGGGAATATGGACATTTCAGCATTACATAAGAACATAAGAACATAAGAAAGTTTACAAACAAGAGGAGGCCACTCAGCCCATCTTGCTCGTTTGGTTGTTAGTAGCTTATTGATCCCAGAATCTCATCAAGCAGCTTCTTGAAGGATCCCAGGGTGTCAGCTTCAACAACATTACTGGGGAGTTGATTCCAGACCCTCATGATTCTCTGTGTAAAAAAGTGTCTCCTATTTTCTGTTCTGAATGCCCCTTTGTCTAATCTCCATTTATGACTCCTGGTCCTTGTTTATTTTTTCAGGTTGAAAAAGTCCCTTGGGTCGACATTTTCAATACCTTTTAGAATTTTAGATGCTTGAGTTAGGTCGCCACGTAGTCTTCTTTGTTCAAGACTGAACAGATTCAATTCTTTTAGCCTGTCTGCACATGACATGCCTTTTAAACTGGAATAATTGTGGTCGCTCTTCTTTGCACTCTTTCTAGAGCAGCAATATCCTTTTTATAGCGAGGTGACCAGAACTGAACACAATATTCAAGATGAGGTCTTACTAATGCATTGTACAGTTTTAACATTACTTCCCTTGATTTAAATTTAACACTTTTCACAATGTATCAGAGCATCTTGTTGGCCTTTTTTATAGCTTCCCCACATTGTCTAGATGAAGACATTTCTGAGTCAACAAAAACTCCTAGATCGCATGAAAGCACAAAGCCGGCGGAGCTCATTTGCATACAAACTCCAGATTTAGCTGGCCAGTTATATATATATATATATATATATATATATATATATATATATATATATATATATATATATATATATATATTTTCACAACATTTATAAATCTGGGGAAAAAATATAAGATTTAAGTTAAATCTGGAAAAAAAAAGTTTTGTTTTTTTTAAGCATGGCACCACATATATGGAAAAGTACACAGTGTCACCTCCCCTTTTGCCCTTGCTTAGCTATGTTCCATTATGGTTTTCCACTTTTTTTATTTGGCACATGGAATTACCAGACAGCTGACATGGTGGCTCCAGAGTCAATCTCCTTCACAAGGCACCATGCTGCAGGCATAAGCAATTATAATAATATAATTGTAATTATCACACTATTGAAACATAACATTCAAATGCCATATTGCTATAGTAGGTTTAAAAAAAGATCATAACGCTCCAAGAAAGACGACATCTATCAGCCCCTCTTGTACACTGCTGTCAATCACACCAAAATCTGTAGCTGCACAATAAGCCAAATGTAAATCTAAAACCTCAAAGTACACACTAGGGGGGAAGTCTGTCAATGTTGCACAGGTTTCATTGCACAAATTGCTTCCCTACCTCACCACAAAAACAGGCCTAGGGAGTCTTTTCAGAAGCATCTTTTTGCTACTGAACCCACATTATTAGGATAGTAAACAGGTAAGAAATGAAACATTTGAAAAATGCAGATGATATAAAGTATAACTTTAATATAAGTTGCCACTACGCACCTGCTTTAAATTGCGTATTGTTTTGTTATTCATATATTCCAAGGAAAATAACTTCAGTGCATTGCTAGTTCAAAACTAACAAGAGATATTTTTGTGTGGTAATATTCTGACACATATTATTATTATTATTTGATAACTCTATAGTTCTTGCCTTCTTTTTTAAGCTGTTTTTTATTTGGCTGAGTCGGTTTCATTTTGTTGGTGTAAACTGTGACGTGCTGCTGTAGAAATGCTGCATTCTTAATTTGCCAATGCAGGTTACTCTGCTATGCTTCACAGAGAAATTAGTTCAAAACCACCTCCTTTTGTAATTTATTTTTACTGACAAGATGAAACAAATGAAAGACATATTTTTGTGTGGTAATATTCTGACACATTATTTTATATATTCTATGTTTCTTTCCTTCTTTCTTCAGCTGTTTTTATTTGGCGGAGATAGTTTCATTTTGTTTGTCTCATTTTACCAATAGCTGCATATGTCAAAAACTGGAGGTGGTTTTCATAACTTTGCTCTTACCACTAAACCAAATTACCAAACTTCAGCACAAAGGAATAAAAATAAACATCTCTACCACCCACTTGGCACTTTAAGTCATAACAGCTCACTGAAATATGGTAAATAAAACAAATATTTAGTAGGTTAAAATGCAGTGACTGACACAAATTACCTTGACATTTGGAACTGTTTTTCATATACTATCCAGAGGTCGTTTAGATACAGTTATTTCATTCAATATATGCATGCTGAACTAGTCTCTAGGGCAAAAAATTTTAATCATGGCTTAATTTAATAAACACCTACTAATCTAGATCTGTTTTAGAGTTTTGATTTGAAAGCATTTATTTATTTATTTATTTATTTATTTATTTTGCATTATGCAATTGGTTTTGAAAAAAAGTTAAAAAAGGTATTCATCTTGGTTAACTCAGTTCCCTTAAACATCCGTCTAGGTATCCAGCACAAATGTTGTTTCCTTATAATAATATCTTTATATAGCGCCTTTTATAGTGGCCTACCATCACAAAGTGCTTTACAGAGGTAGGCTGTGAACTGTGGATTATATGCAGAGTCACTTACAATAGGACACTGATTTAACATCTCATCTGCAGGATGGAGCACAAGGAGGTTAAGTGACTTGCTCAGGGTCACACAGCAAGTTAGTCAGTGGCACAGGAGAGATTTAAACCGGTGACCTTCTGGTTACAAGCCCTGGACTTTAACTACTGGACCACAGAGACCTTTTAAATAATGTATTCTTATACATGTACATACCTAACCCATGGCCGTAACTAGCTATGAGGACACAGGTCATGTCTGGTTGTTTTTTTTGCATCATCAATTCTGATGCGCATGTAAAAATTCTTCTAAAGTACAAAAGATGGCTTAATTTTCTCTGTTTTTTTGCTGTGTAACATAGATTTGGAAGTTGAAGAGTACCAAGCAGACATATAAATACTGCTAGCTATACCTTGAAACCCAAGTTTCATGGAACGTCAGCTGTGGTTACAACACTGACCTAACCACAAACAAGTAAAAAAAAAAAAAAAAAAAAAAAAAAATAGAACAGGAACACATCCTATTATTTAGTTTCTTCGTCCAAGAAAACATTTACTGTTTTACCGTCATTTATTTCAGCTAAAACGTCAAAAAGCTGAGCAAGCTGAAAACGGGACTGCTGCTACAACAATGTCAGAAAACAATTAGAAGCAACAATTTTTAATGAATCATATATAATATAGATAATAGATATAAAATAAAATATGTTACATTTTAGACTTACCTTTTTTACTACTTAGTGCTACAGACTAGATGGTCATTTGAATTTAAAGATATAGCTAAACTTGACTTGTAAATGTCAAAAACTAAATGTTTCACATAACTGGCATATTAGTACCATTTTGTTCTAACTGTAGAACTTATTTTATCAAATATCCATACCACAATACCCAGGCCATTATCAGTTTGTAATTACTTTTACAGTCTCTGTCTGTCTATCCACTCACAGTAAACATTTATTCTATGGTCAGAAAAGCTAGTACATTCACTTTCTATACGAAAGAAGCCTTGTGTATTAACCCTGTATTGACAATTTGTTTTTGTTTTTTTTGAGCTACAAGCTACATGGATGAAAATAAGACTTTAACAGCTTGAGGCATTTTAGGTTTTATGAGCTGCAGGCTTGTATACAAATGTACCAATGAAGCAGAAAACCACATATATTTGCTTTTCTGCTTCATCAAAAGCCTGCAGCTGGTAAAACCTAAAGTGGCTCATAATGCTGCAATGAGTGTCTTATTTCCATTCCTACATTACGTGCAGATGTATTCTGGCATTTGGTATTATACAATATGCGTGTTCTAGATAGATTACAAAAAAGACTTTTATTTGTGCTGTGTTGCAATGTAGCTCTCATTCTATTATTTTTATTGACTGCTTTCTAGAAAAAAGAAAAACAAAACCCTGTATATAGTAGGCGGGTTGGTAGCTAGATTAGACAGATAGACAGATATATTGTTTGATAAATCATTTTATTTCAAAGCTTGTTTACTTATTATATATCATTTGTAATTAAATGTTCTTGTCCTATAGTTTGCACTGTGGTTGTGTAATATTATTTGAACAGATGTGACAGTGTGATGACCTTATATGCTGGTCAAAAAGAAACACAATCTTGAAGCCTTTCATTTGTCGTGAAAATAATCTTTATAATCTGCTCTATCGATGGCATGTTGCATGCTTGCCTTTAACAAATAACAACACTCTGTTTTAGTAAGGATGCAAGTACCACTGCTGTAGGCTTTTATAGTGTTCTGAAATATTATCTAATTAGGGTTATTTAATGTTTCAACAGGTCTGCAAAATCCTAATTTTATTTCATAACCTAGCCGATTTAAGTAGATTATTCCATAACTTCCACGATTTAAGTAGACCTCTAGCTATAAGATAATTTTTTTTTGCATTATTTTATTGGTTACCACTTCACAAATCTACCAAACCTAATTACATAATGGACACCTGAGGGACAATCCCATTTCACCTTGTCAAGTGCAAAAGCAAGACATAATGGCTGGTCAAAGGATATGTTATACTATCAATGCTATATTAACAATTCAGGTTAGGTTATTGGCTTTTATAAGGTGTCTGGTTTTATAATTTCCAAATCATAGTTTACAGACATAAATATATGGTTATTTTGAAAGATGACTAATGATTATTTTTTACTTGGTGCGATGACACCCTACACAGGTTAAAAGAGCAATACAAATAATAAAATGTTAGCTCCAGTAAAGCAACAATGTCTTCTGTGTGACCCTGCAGGAAAGTTGTATCGTTTAGGTTCTGTTGTTGATGTCTGTTCTGTATGATTGTATAAATAAATTCTCTTCAAAAATAGTCCCGAAAATACGCTTTTATTGAGCTTAGGCAAGCTCTCATGCATAAGTGTAGGAAGTGCACACAGCTTCAGTATGAGATTGACTCCTAAGTTGTGAAGGAGGAAGTACATTTTAGACAATAATTCATGTCTAGAACTGCCTTGCCCTTTTTTTTTATTTTATACAGTTGTTAAGCCCAACACACCACTACAAAAAACTGTTGTTTCATACGCTACAAAATGGAAAAAAAATTATAACCCAGTTAGTGCATTTTCACTCTTTATAATAACAATAAACTACCAGTAGATAGCTCCCTCTCCTTTAGTAATTGAATTATGTGTAAACTTTGGCAAAACAGATATGATTATTGTTATTCTTGAATCAACAGATATGAATATTATTACTCCTGAACCGACAGAGGTCAGAGAACCACTGGCAAACTCAGACCACAACATGGTCTCATTTGAAGTGTTTTTTAAATCCTCAAAAGTAAAGCTAAGGTTTACAATTTTAGAAAAGCAAACTATGAAGTCATGAAACAGAGACTAATAGAAGTAGATTGGAGTAAAATAGAGAAAACACCCACAGAAGAAGGATGGTTGTTCTTCAAAAACGTAGTACTAGAGGCGCAAAACAATTATATCCCTAAAGTAGACAAATCTAAATGTAAAACTAAATTGCCAAAATGGTTTAATAGATCAATTAAAAAAAATATTCAGCGAAAAAAGGCACTTTACAGAGCATTAAAAAAGGACCAAAAAGAAAGTATGCAGAAAGAGTACACGGAACTGCAAACGCAAGTCAAAAAGGAAGTTAGAAAGGCCAAGAGAGAAATAGAAATAAACATTGCTAAGGGAGCTAAAACCAATTCCAAAATGTTTTTCCAATATTACAACAGCAAGAGAACATTCAAAGAGGAGATTAAATGTTTAAGAGATACAAATGGCAAAATCGTAGAGGAAGAAAAAAAAATAGCAAATATGTTAAATGATTACTTTTCACAAGTTTTTACAAAGGAAGATACTGACAACATGCCCCACATGTCATCCAGTTCCTATCCAGTTTTTAAATAACTTTAGCATAACTGAGGCAGAAGTGTTAAAGGGACTAGGAGCTCTTAAAATAAACAAATCCCCTGGGCCGGATGAGATCCTCCCAGTAGTACTCAAAGAAATGAAAGAAGTAATTTACAAACCGCTAACCAAGATCATGCAGCAGTCTCTTGACACAGGGGTGGTACCGACAGACTGGAAAATTGCAAACGTAATACCGATCCACAAAAAGGGAAACAAAACTGAACCAGGTAACTACAGACCAGTAAGCCTGACTTCTATTATATGCAAACTTATGGAAACTATAATAAGATCCAAAATGGAAAATTACCTATATGGTAACAGGGTCCTGGGAGACAGTCAACATGGTTTTAGGAAAGGGAGATCGTGTCTAACTAACTTGCTTGATTTTTTTGAGGATGCAACATCGATAATGGATAATTGCAAAGCATATGACATGGTTTATTTAGATTTCCAGAAAGCTTTTGACAAAGTCCCGCACAAAAGATTAATTCTCAAACTGAACGCAGTTGGGATTCAAGGAAACGCATGTACATGGATTAGGGAGTGGTTAACATGTAGAAAACAGAAAGTACTGATTAGAGGAAAAACCTCAGAATGGAGTGTGGTAACCAGCGGTGTACCACAGGGATCAGTATTAGGTCCTCTGCTATTCCTAATCTACATTAATGATTTAGATTCTGGTATAGTAAGCAAACTTGTTAAATTTGCAGACGACACAAAAGTAGGAGGAGTGGCAAACACTGTTGCAGCAGCAAAGGTCATTCAAAATGATCTAGACAAGATTCAGAACTGGGCAGATACATGGCAAATGACATTTAATAGAGAAAAGTGTAAGGTACTGCACGCAGGAAATAAAAATGTACATTATAAATATCATATGGGAGATATTGAAATTGGAGAAGGAATCTATGAAAAAGACCTAGGAGTTTTTGTTGACTCAGAAATGTCTTCATCTAGGCAATGTGGGGAAGCTATAAAAAAGGCTAACAAGATACTCGGATACATTGTGAAAAGTGTTGAATTTAAATCAAGGGAAGTAATGTTAAAACTGTACAATGCACTTGTAAGACCTCATCTTGAATATTGTGTGCAGTTCTGGTCACCTCACTATAAAAAAGATATTGCTGCTCTAGAAAGAGTGCAAAGAAGAGCGACCAGAATTATTCCGGGCTTAAAAAGCATGTCATATGCAGACAGGCTAAAAGAATTGAATCTGTTCAGTCTTGAACAAAGAAGACTACGTGGCGACCTAATTCAAGCATTCAAAATTCTAAAAGGTATTGACAGTGTCGACCCAAGGGACTTTTTCAGCCTGAAAAAAGAAACAAGGACCAGGGGTCACAAATGGAGTTTAGAAAAAGGGGCATTCAGAACAGAAAATAGGAGACACTTTTTTACACAGAGAATTGTGAGGGTCTGGAATCAACTCCCCAGTAATGTTGTTGAAGCTGACACCCTGGGATCCTTCAAGAAGCTGCTTGATGAGATTTTGGGATCAATAAGCTACTAACAACCAAACGAGCAAGATGGGCCGAATGGCCTCCTCTCGTTTGTAAACTTTCTTATGTTCTTATGTTCTTATATGAATATTATTACTCAAGGATCAACAGATATGAATATTATTACTCCTGAACTGACAGACATGAATATTATTACTCCAGAACCGACAGATGTGAATATTATTACTCCTGAACTGACAGATATGAATATTATTACTCCAGAACCGACATATATGAATATTATTTCTCCTGAACCGACAGATATGAATATTATTACTCCTGAACTGACAGATATGAATATTATTACTCAAGGATCAACAGATATGAATATTATTACTCCTGAACTGAGAGACATGAATATTATTACTCCAGAACTGACAGATATGAATATTATTACTCAAGGATCAACAGATATGAATATTATTACTCCTGAACTGACAGACATGAATATTATTACTCCAGAACTGACAGATATGAATATTATTACTCAAGGATCAACAGATATGAATATTATTACTCCTGAACCGACAGATATGAATATTATTACTCCAGAACTGACAGATATGAATATTATTACTCCTGAACTGACAGATATGAATATTATTACTCAAGGATCAACAGATATCAATATTATTACTCCTGAACCAACAGATATGAATATTATTGCTCCAGAACCGACAGATATGAATATTATTACTCAAGGATCAACAGATATGAATATTATTACTCCTGAACCGACAGATATGAATATTATTACTCAAGGATCAACAGATATGAATATTATTACTCCTGAACCGACAGATATGAATATTATTACTCCTGAACCAACAGATATCAATATTATTACTCCTGAACCAACAGATATGAATATTATTACTCCAGAACTGACATATATGGATATTATTACTCCTGAACAAACAGATATGAATATTATTACTCAAGGACCAACATATATGAATACTATTACTCCTGAACTGACAGATATGAATGTTATTACTCAAGGACCAACAGATATGAATATTATTACTCAAGGAGCAACAGATATCAATATTATTACTCCTGAACCAACATATATGCATAGTATTACTCCTGAACCAACAGATTACTGTTTTTCTTTTTCTCAGAAATTGAATTAACTTATTTTCCTTTTAAATATATCTATAAATTAATATCTTCCAGTGTCACTTGAGGACATTGAAAAATAACCACACTCCTATCTTGAACAGTAAAGATATATTTCAATACATTATTCTTATTATAGTTTTGCAGCTGGCAAAGGCAGAAGTCCTGGAGGTAAATAAAAACAAAACATTGAACAGGCTGGCTTTTACCTACAACACATCCCCTGAGTGTCTGGAGGCTAGCATTTCTACCTTCTAACACCTGACATGGGATGACAGATATCACCTTTTTAACAATATTGGATGGTGACATAATATCAGTACATAAGCCATCATTTTGAGAGTGTTTGGTAAGCTTGTGCTGTACAGGTCAGTGGCTTCACAGCAGGAAAAAGGTAAAGTCCTGTAAGATAAAGACAACAAAGACAAGCATTTTGTAGAAATTGTGAATAATTAACTATGGTTTCTTGAAAATTGAGTGCAATGTACTATACACAGCATCCTTTGTCTTAATTGCAGTTAAATTAACTATTCAAAGTGTAACAGGACGGAGACTGGATGTGAACCAGCGACCCGACACATCGCAAGTGAGCGTCTTAACCACTATGCAAAAAAGGCGGGCTTATCTGCGTTCATGGCTATAGAGCTTTGAACCACATCTCACCAAGAGGGGAAAGAATCCGTAACTGCAGAGTAGCACACAGTGCTGCATGTTACATAAGTTATATGCCTTTTAAACACTTCACAGATGTAATTATAAGGTTCAATACAACACAGACGTTTACTCTGAGTTATGCAGCACATCCACAGATAAATACAGTGCCTATAGGAAGTATTCACCCCCTTGGATGTTTTCATAGTTTGTTGTGTTACAACCTGAAGTCTTGATGGATTTAAATTGGATTTTGTTTTTCTTTGCTTTACACAACCTACTCAACACTTTCAATTTGTAAAAAGAGTGTGTGTGTGTGTGTGGGGGGGAGATCAATTAAAAACAAAAACCTGAAAAGTCTTCATTAGATAAGTATTCACCCCCTTTGCTATGACACTCCTAAATAAGCTCAGGTGCAACCAACTGCCTTCAGAATTCACACAATAAGTTAAATGGAGACCATCTGTGTGCAATAAAAGTCCATCTGTGTGCAATTTCAGATTAAATACACCTGTCTGTAAGGTCCCACAGCTGGGTAATGCATTCAAAGCAAAGATGCTACCATGAAGACCAAAGAGCTTTCAAAACAACTCCGGGATAAAGTTGTGGAAAGGCACAGATCAGGGGAGGGGTATAAAAAGATTTCAAAGGCATTGAATACACTATTTAACACTATTTTTGTTCCTGGGTAGTAAGTGTTATTTCCTAATTGCTTATGCCTCAAAAGTATAGAAAATGGCTATTATTTCCCACAAACTTTGCTTTTGTGACCAGGACAGTGATATTTTGAAATATCACTATTTCCAATGAGAAAACGGGAGCTTTTGTGTCTTTTCGTTCACATAAAGTCAGAAAAAAACAACATATGAATCCAAATTAACATGTATTTATATTAAAGTAATATAAAAATGACTACAAAAGAAGTGAGTAGTTTTTCGAGAGTTACGATTATACTGTAAATCACTTTCACGAATCAGCCGCCAAATGTAGTCTCCCATCATGTTCTCGTTATATTGTCCTTGGTAGCGACGTTTAAAGTCCAGTATATCCTGGTGGAAGCACTCGCCTTGCTCCTCCGACTTTGAGGGACATACTACAGCCCATTGTGCCGTAGTTCTTCATCAGAGTCTCAACCAGCTCCACATAGTTTTCGGCCTTGTGATTGCCCAGGAAACCCCGAACCACTGCGACAAAGCTGTTCCAAGCTGCTTTCTCCTTACTAGTGAGCTTCTTGGGGAATTCAATGCACTCCAGGATCTTCTTTATCTGTGGTCCGACGAAGACACCGGCTTTGACCTTTGCCTCAGACAGCTTACGGAAGAAGTCTTGAAGGTACTTGAAGGCTGCCGACTCCTTATCTAGAGCTCTGACAAATTGTTTCATAAGGCCCAATTTGATGTGCAGTGGTGGCATCACCACCTTCCAGGGGTCCACCAGTGGCTCCCACTTGACGTTGTTCCTCCCCAAGGAGAACTTGGTCCGCTGTGGCCAGTCCCGCCTGTGGTAGTGCGCCTTGGTGTCCCTGCTGTCCCAAAGGCAAAGATAGCAGGGAAACTTGGTAAAACCACCTTGGAGACCCATCAGAAATGCCACCATTGCAGCCTCTTGATGCCATCTCAGAAAAGTGCAGATATGTATCCACTTAGGCAGCTGGAACTAAACTTAACTGGTGGGCTTAAGGTCCCTGTATTTATACTACTATTTATATTACTGGAAAGTTCTAGAAGTTACTCCAAGTTTACTCAGCACTGAATCTATCTGGAATATTCTGGAAAATAGGTACATTTCAAAATATCACTGTCCTGGTCACAAAAGCAAAGTTTGTGGGGAATAATAGCCATTTTCTATACTTTTGAGGCATTAGCAATTAGGAAATAACACTTACTACCTAGGAAGCAAAAAAAAAACCTACAGCGTTCCATGGCTGAGATGGGAGAAACTGTCCATGTGTCAAAAATAGTTGAGGTACTCCACAATGGAATTTGCAAAAAGGCATGTGGGAGACTCTGAAAAGAGGTGGCAAAAGATTCTGTGGTCCGATGAAACAAAACTTGAACTATTTGGCCTAAATGCAAAGCGTTATGTCCACCACAAACCCAACACAGCACATCACCCAGGTAACACCATCCTTACTGTGAAGCATGGTGGTGGCAGCATCATGTTATGTGAATTCTTTTCATTGGCAGGGACTGGGAAGTTTGTCAGGGTAGAGGGCAAAATGGATGGAGTTAAATACAGGAAAATCCTTGAGGAAAACCTGCTTCAGTCTGAAAAAGACCTAAGACTAGATGGAGATTCACCTTTTAGCAGGACAATGACCCCAAGCACACAGCCAAAGTGACACTGGAGTGGCTTAAAAAGAAGAAAGTGAATATCCTAGAGTGGCCCAGTCAAAGCCCAGACTTGAATCTGATGGAAAATCTGGGGCAAGACTGCTCTCTACCAACGATCTCCATTCAACTTGACAGAGCTTGAACAATTGTGCCAAGAAGAATGGACTAATATTGCACGATCCAGATGTGCAAAACTGGTAGAGACTTACCCCAAAAGATTCACAGTTATAATTGCTGCCAAAGGTGGTTCTACCAAGTATTGACTCAGGAGGTGAATACTTATCTAACCAAGACATTTCAGTTTTTTGTTATTTTTCATTAACTGTTGTTTCACAATAAAAATTCTCTTGTAAAGCAACAAACTGTGAAAAGGTACTATAGGCACTGTTTATACTGTTAAAGATTCACATATGTTAACTTTTTTATGTCAGATACACCAGTGCCCCCATTAGAGCCTGCTAATATATTTTACTATAACTCTTTTATTAATGACCTTACACTGTACTGTTAGAAAGCAGCAGTAATGTAAACAGACCAATGCAAAGACCATACTCAATAATAATAGATTGTCTTGCACACAGAAGCAGATTGCATCTCAATGTAAAGCATCTTACAGATATTTTACTTTACATTATCCAGAACTAAAAACATATATAGTAATACAAAACCTTACTTCTAAAATAATTAAAACACATCTTTTTATTCTAGGTCGTCATCAAACACGCTTAGAGTTTTTCTTCAAAAAATTCTTACTGTGCAATCAAAAAACGTATTGCTGTTTGCACTTTACAAATGTACAGTTATGGCCAAAGGTTTTGCATCATTCTATATCATTATCTAATTTTGCTTCACAAAGTCAAATAAAACCTGCTTAATAATGTTACGATAACATATTGAATTATATACCACTTTGTAGTTTTCCATATACTTAATGAAAAACTGACACAAAATGAAAAATGTGACATTTTGAAATCTAACATGAAATACTGTACTGCTATTATGGCTTCCGGTAGGCTTTTGCCATACTATTTTGTAGATTTGATTTCACAATGTTAAATAAAATATCAAAATTATATTCATATAGATTTTCGGTTCTGAAATTCTAGGTGATGCAAAACTTTTGACCATAGCAGTATATCTGTTGTCTCACTTACACCTTTTTTTCCAGATTTGGAAGGTTCCTGTGTATTCTTCCAGGTTTGCTATAGCTTATTCTAATACTTTTGTATTCTGCAATTTTAACCAGTTTAGCATAATTATTTTAATTGTAAGGTGTAAATACAGCTTACAAAATAACTAATAATTCCAGCACGATAACTTTTCTTTAATGCAACAAAGTAAAAACATCCTTGTGAATGGGTGGCTTGCAGTGACCAGACCAGAAACAAACTCAAAACAACAAGAAATGGCGAGGCAAACTGAAGCACAATGGCGCTCAGTGTTTTATTAAATAATAATACAAACAAAAAAGTTTAAACAAAATAAAACATTCATAAAACAAAAGGCGAGTTGGCTAAACAAATAAACAAATACTAAACATGTAACATGCTGGTTATGAAACCAGCATACATAGCAATTGTTATATTATTTGTTCTACAGACTTATGTCTGTCCTTTGACACACTCTTCGTGAGTGCTGACAGCTGCAGGTTTTTATATTCTGGCCGAGGGGTTAACTAACTATTAATTAATTAATTATCTTATTACCCCCTGGCCAGAGTCTGCACGAGATTAATAAGGATGCGTGACTGTCAGCTAGTTAAATAATCACTAGCTGATTAGTCACGCATCCTCACGAGGTTTTAAAATCAATACAAAACAATAATGACAAATGATGGCAACAGCTTCATCTGCCTGCATAAAAATATATAATAATAATAATAATAATAATAATAATAATAATAATAATAATAATAATAATAATAATAATAATAATAATAATAAAATAAAGGAGTGGGGCACTCCGCCACAGTCCCGTTTTAAATTTCAACTATACAGCAATGTAAACAATTATGAACCCACCTGCGCAGCCAAACATTGGCTACAAGTGTCTTAGAATTGCATAGGCAATATCTAAGAAACAAATTTTATTTTCTAGTGATTTTTCTAGTCCGGTAGATAGTGTTGTAATTGTTGTGTAATATATGTCCTTGTCAGGCTATTTGGTGTCAGTATATTAAAATAAGTATACAACTTACTTTCTGTTGGTAAGGGCAAATATTCTCATTTTAATGAAGAAAGTAGGACAGATTTATTTAGCATTTGTAACTGGTCTCAACATTTAAAAATAAAAATAAAAACTGAACAGTGTGTCATGTACATTTGTACTTTGTTTAGGAATAATTACATTCTTCCAAATCTGTGAAATGCACCAGAAAACACTGTGGATTCCTGCTGTAGATATATTGAATACGTTTTTGAGTGCCTTCAAGATTCAGAGGTACAATAGATGGAAAATCTTGAATGCACTACCCAGGCATCCCATTCAACACTATCCATTCCACTTTATTTAACACAGGGTACAGCAAAGGGAAAATGATGTTTCTCGACATCAAGTAGGGTGTTGAGCAGCCCTTTAAGCTACATGGGCCACTACACCTTCAAGGTCAAAGGCATATAAACCAGCACAGTAGCAAGTCAAGCAAGTGCCTGGCTGCATATTTTTTTCTTTCACTTAAAATCTTGGTTTGTAAGAAATTATTATTATTTTTTAGATGACACCCACCTTGTGCTCATTTATTAAAATCTCATGTGCTGTCTTGGCTTCAATTTTGCTGTTTTACATGTGTATTCTATCTAACCACAAGAATTATTGGACTGCTCTAGGGTAAAAATATTTTATTACCTGCACTCCACGGCCTTTTAAAAAAAAAAAAAAAAAAAAATCGAACGCTATTTGCTTTTTTACATTACGCATTACATGTACATTAGCAAGCCCTGCTATTTTACAATACAATACAACATGTCAGTTAGGCTTACTACTTGTTTTTCTAAGCTCTGTTTAATTAAAGAGAATGTTTACAAACACTCCTTTGAAAAAAAAAAAAAAAAAAGCTCTGTGAATAGAGTCCTCAATTATAGGGAAACACCTTATATTAAGTGGAATGTCTAAAGGTTTTTTGCTGTCACTGTATTTCTTCATGTTTGAGAATAAAGCTTGTCTAGATTTTTTTTTTTTTTTTTAACATAGGCCAGCCACAAATAAAAAAGGAACCCAGACCCAATTCCGTCAACTTGCATTTATCATTCCAAGTAGAAAGCTAGCACTAACATGCTATATAATCTGTCAAATTATCTAAGTACTATGTAACAGTGGAGACACATTCCACCAACCATTGCTTTTGGAAAATATATACATTTTAATACAGATAATCATAACAGAACTGGTAGTATTAATGTTGATAAAACATGGATGCTCGACCTCCTGCTGAACATCATTAACATACCAGTGAGCATCAAAAAGCCATCCATGGGTGACTGCAACACAGCAATCAGAGTACCTTAGAATCATACCAGATGAAAATGAGATATTTGTTGCCAGTCCTTTAATTGATGAGCACTTAGAGTGCAGCAAGGAGGCAGGAATTGTCAGTGTTCTGCATTATACCTGACATTAAGAATGTTTAATAATGCTTCTGTATCTAGAATGTAATTAGTCCTATTTCCAGCTCTGTCACTCCCCATCAAGACTATCTGCATAAACACAGTTCAAAGGTTTCCTTTTGCATAGTCTATGATTACTTAAAGTCTGATGTGTGTAGCAGAGTCACTGATTAAGCAAAATGTGCGTCTTACCTTGCTTACCCAGAGCTGTCTTGTATTTTTTTTTTTTTTTTTATAAGATTGCACTGGGTGTATCCACTGCAGTCATGTATTAATCCCTCCTTAATAAGCACCTTAGTTGTATTGGCTCAATAATTATGAAGTAGCCCATTGACACTCAGAATTGACAAGGCTGTGCATTTAAATGGTTGCTCTGCTTTAATGTGTTTTCTTAAGCCCTAGATATTTATGTGATTTTGGTATAATCATTGGCTCACGAATTTAATTGTGCTGGATTGCGACCAAATTGTAAGCAATTACTACATAAAATGCAACCAAGTGTATTTATTATTGGCACAGAGGATGCTTTAAGTCAGGAAAAATTGAGTGAGCGTGGAATAGACAGTGATATGGAGAGAACCTAAAAAAAAAAAACAGAAAAAAACAAAGAGAATTGAACATAAAACTTTAATGGCCCTTGTTTCAGGTCTTAACTAATATTTAATGACCTGCCTGAGTAATGAGAGCCCTTGGCTTTAAGGTCAATTGTTACCATTAAGAACCTTCTTGCCAGTCATTATTGAATGTATATGCCTATACTGTATATAACTAGATATGTCCTCTAGCTTTTCTATGGACCATGAAGACACTGCCAGCTCCTTCATGTTCCTCATGCTGCTGTCACATGTTTGTAGTTGTGTACATGCTCCCTAGTTGCAGATAAATCTAGTGATTTAGTAGTGTGCCAATACTTAGAAAAGCACTAGTCATCTATGTCTAGTTTCCACTGCGGGTCAGGCTGGTGCTGGCCGGCCCTGACTAGCCCAGGCCAACAGAAACGTGTTTCTGTGGCCAAATTCAGAAGTTCTTGTCCTGCATCATCAGGTCACTGGGGGATTGTGGGAATGTATTGTGCTGCATTTTACAGAAACCCGTAGTACTAAAAGTTCCCAAAAAAAAGCAAAACAAAAAAAAAAACTGGACAAGCCATGGATGCACCAACTGAAAAAAGTTTTGTCGCTATTTTTATTTTTGTGCTATACATGATTGTAGACAGCATTCTCAATACCCTATTTTCCAAACCGGATTGAAAGTGATTCTGAGAGCTCTGCGTCCGAAGATGCATGCCGCAATGTGGTAATGTTATTGTTTTATTTATTTTGCTTTCAGTTTGTGTGTTGACTTTAATATTTAAAATCTAAAAAATGAACTTTGCTAAACATAAAAACAACAATGCAGTGTTAACAAATGCTATAAACTGTGCTGATAAATGTAACAGGCCACCACAGTTGTGTTCGATGGCAGCTATTGCAAAGAGTTGAATGTTTTTCTGTTCCCCTGTCAGCTTCCTATACAAGCACATGCCTCCCTGTTATGTGATGACATAGTTTCTGTGTCAGCAGTCTGGCCACATCGGGTACCATAAAGCAAAGCGAGCCAGAAAAAACTGCCGCAGCAGGCCAAGGCTGTTGTGGAAACACCCCTTTTACGCCCATAGCCAGCTGTGACCGTCACGGCTGGCAGTGGAAATGAGGCATTATACTCAGAAACATCAATCAATATTTAACTGTACTTTATTACACTTTGCATTCTTTTGCTACGTTACATTTCGAAAGGAGCAGGTTTTATATGTTATAGTTTTGGAAATTAAGTGGCAGCCAACTAACAACACAAGGTAGATGTAGATATGGAATGTTACTTAACCATGTTGTTGATTCTGATTATCTTTCTTATTATGTTTAAAATGTGCATGAACAGATTGGTATGGTGTGTATATGACCAGTGTTTTTGGAGAAAACAGTATAGGAGCATATTTATAAAAGGTCACAGAAGTTAATAGGTCAATAAAGATGTGTAACACATGTCCTCACATTGTCCTAAATTTGAAATTTTCCTTTTTAAAGTTTTAACAGGAATATGTTATTCTGCCACCTTTTTTCCAATAAAATCAGAAAGAGAAGACTTAGTCTTATTCCAAATTATGGTGTAGACAACTATTGTGGCTATTAATTTAAGAAGAGAAGGGACTGACATGGTAAGTAATGAAAAGTCAGGTTTTATGACTGTGTCTATACAGTAAGAAACTGTACAAGGCATCTCCATTATTTATCATCTTCTTTTGATTATGCATACTAGCAATATATTAACTAATCTAACATGATAATTCAATGCCTCTGTGACAGGGATAGCCCTGTTGCTGGTTCTTGAGCAAATGTGTGCAGCTGGGATGCAGAACAGGAGACGCGTTGCTAGGCAACTAACTGAGCAGCTGATCAGGAGGTCCAGATTGGCTAGAGGGCATACCTGGAGAGGTTGCGCTGGAGCTCAAAAGGCATCTGCACCGCAGCTCGAGGCGACCCAGTGCACTGGTCTGCCTCATTATTATTCAGTGACCATCCAGACACGTATCAAATCCCCTTGTTACAGTCCCCTACCATATTACAAAGGTAATTTACTTTAAGGAAGCTTTTTTTAACCTTTTGCCCAGCATAATAACCTTTTAACTCAATTGTCTTTAACAGGTTTTAGAAGATAACTCAAAAGCTAATAAAAATAATCTGAAAGGAAGAAGTCTAACTTTCAATGTTAACATTTTCATAATGAAAACTGAACTGTCATCTAGCAGGCTCTGAGGAACATATATTAATTAAATTGTGATGCAATCAACTCACATTCTAACTGCCTTACAAATTGTTATTATTAGTACTAGTTGTATTATTATTATTATTATTATTATTATTATTATTATTATTATTATTATTATTATACATTTCTGTGTTTTAGAGTCTTGTTATACACACTGGTGGTGTGACACCTGTGTAAAATACGAATAGGTGGTGGTGCAAGACCCTTGTCTTAAACTCCTAACCTCAATTTTAAAAAACAAACTCTACCACCAGCATATGAACACACCAAGACACTGTCAATACCAGAACAAACAACAGCGGCCTGCAGATTTAAATTTTGATCCGCAGAAGACAAGGAGAAATTTGTGAAAGAGCAGAATAATAAGTGCTCTTACAAAAAACAAAAAGCAACATTCATTTTGTAAGAAATGATCTCAGCCACGCCCCTGACCCCAAACAGTTTAATAAAAAAAAAAAAAAAAAAAAAAAAAGAATTATTTAAAATGAACACTGCTAGTTCTTCAGTTTCTGTCTGTTGCATCACCAGGATTACATTCTTCAGTAACATTTTATAACAAGGGTGCACATTTCCGGACGAGTTCAGGAGCCCTCCTGATCTTTGGTCCATCTAGACTCCAAATTGCTTACCTGAACTAATTTATCCTCCTTCCAGATCTTAATAGGGTCATTATTCAAAGATACATATAAACCTGAGAGGACTGCATACCACAAGGATCGAATTTGTGCAACCCTGCTTTATTAAGTGTTCCCTACATGAACATTAATCATGAATAAGCACATATTTTTAAATAATACCTATATGAGTATGCAATGAATATATCCTACATTGATGTTTTGATGAAATTAATTCAATAAGAAATCTGCTGGTTTATACAAAATTATATTTAAATTATTGACAATTATAGCCATTCCTCTATTTAGAATCCCTTGTTCAAGAAACAGTCCCTTACCATGTTAATAAAAAAAATCATTAACTATATATATATATATATATATATATATATATATATATATATATATATATATATATATATACACAGTGGCTCCCCTCATGGACTTTTGCACATTTTATTGTGTTACAAAATGGAATCAAAATGGATTTAATTAGGAGTTTTTGCTACTGATCAACACAAAAAAGTCCATAAAGTCAAAGTGAAAAATAAAATCTACAAATTCTTCTAAATTAATTACAAATATAAAACAGAAAATAATTGACTGCATAAGTATTCATCCCCTTTGCTATGACACACCTAAATAAGCTCTGGTGCAACCAATTGTCTTTAGAAGTCACATAATCAGTTGAATAAATTCCACCTGTGTGCAATTAAGGTGTGTCACATGATTTCAGGTTAAATACATCTGTCTTTTGGAGGTCCCACAGTTGGTCAGTACATTTCCTAACAAAAACTACATCATGAAGATGAAGGACCATTCAAAGCAAATCCGGAATAAGGTTCTTCAAAAGCACCAATCAGGAGTAGGATATAAGAACATTTCCAAGGCATTGAATATCCCCTGGAGCACAGTAAAGTCCATTATTAACATATGGAGAGAATATGGCATAACTGTGAATCTGTCTAGAACAGGCTGTCTTCAAACTGAGTATCCGGGCGAGAAGGGCACTAATCAGTTAGGCCACCAAGAGGCCTGTGGCATCTCTAAAGGAGTTACAGTCTTCCACAGCTGAGCTAGGAGACACTGTGAATACAGCAACAATAGCCAGGGTGCTTCACAAAACTGTCCTTTATGGGAGACTGGCAAAAAGAAAGTTATTGTTGAAATAAACTCACATCAAATCTCAGCTAGAGTTTGCCAGAATGCATGGGGGAGACTCTGAGACCAAATGAAGAAGATTCTATGGTCTGATGAGACCAAAATAGAGCTTTTTGGTCTCAAAGCTAAGCGCTATGTTTGGCGTACATCATCCTGAGAACACCATCTCTACCATGAAGCATGGTGGTGGTAGCAGCATTATATGGGGATGCTTCTCTGAGTCAGGGCCTGGAAAGCTCATGAAGATAGAGGGCAAAATGGATGCAGCAAAGTACAGAGAAATCCTGGAGGAAAACCTGCAAGAGACCTGGGACTTGGGAGAAGATTCATCTTCCAGCAGGACAATGACCCCAAACATACAGCCAAAGCCAAATGGAGCGGCTTAAAAACAAAAAGGTCAATGTCCTGGAGTGCCCCAGTCAAAGCCTGGACCTCAATCCAATTAAGAATATGTGAAAAGAGTTGAAAATTGCTGTTCAAACTTTTCACATCCCCAGGTCTCCATCCAACTTGATGGAGCATGAGCAATTTTGTAAAGAAGAATGAGCAAAAACTTATCCAAATAAACTCATGGCTGTAATTACTGCCAAAGGTGCATCTACCAAATATTGACTCAAGGGGGTGAATACTTATGCAATCATTTATTTTCTGTTTTGGATCTGTGATTAATTTATAACAAATTGTAGATTTTATTTTTCACTTTTGACATTATGAACTTTTTTGTGTTGATCAATGGCAAAAACTCCTAATTAAATTAGGAAAAGTCCAAGGGGGGTGAGCCACTGTGTGTGTGTGTGTGTGTGTGTGTGTGTGTGTATATCACTACTTAAAGTGTTTAATAGGGAGGTTAATTGATAAATTGACTTGATTCATTAGGGAGGAGACCTTGCTCCTACTCCCCGAAGAACATCCAATGGTTACAAAACAAAGGGCAGCATTGCAAATTGCATTTATTAAATGAGGTATCTAATTGGGAATTAAACAAAAAAGTCAAATTTTCACAGCACGATAAGCACAAATCCCCAATTTCTTTCAATATTTAGTGCAATGGGGCCACAGCGGATCCATTCAAAAAACATTTAAAGGATTTGAATGGCTTGAATCCAGAGAATGTACAGTCATGGAGATGGAATGAAAAAAGCACCATGTGTAGAAAAATAAAAACATTATCTGGTTATCCAGAGCAAGCAATCTTTCTACAACTGTTCTTTAGGGAACATATTAGTAAGATGTAAAGCATAGTGTACATGAAGGCAAAGCCTTAATGACCAACCAAGGTCCTATAAAGAGAAATGGCCTCCATAAACCTTTCTGTCATGGTTATACAGATATTAGGATTTATTGTCACATAAATAAACTCCCATTGTTCCTATTTATATTTTGACACGATTTCAGTGTTACCTAAATATCAATATTTTAAATGGCAAATAACTCTTTAAGTGACTGTTCCACTGAACCCAAGAAACATTGTCAGACATGCAGTGCTCACAGGTTCAGAGAGGAATAATAATTTAATGATTGGGATTATATTCTCAAGAAGTGGAAGCTAAAACAAACGGTAGAATGTGAAATAGACTAACGAGGTGAATCCAGGTGAAAGCTATGATCCCTTATTGATGTAACCTGTTAAATACACTTCAATCAGTGTAGATGAGACAGGTTAAAGAGACAGGTTAAAGAAGGATTTTTAAGCCTTGACACAATTGAGACATGGATTGTGTATGTGTGTGTCACAAAGACGGCTGCAGTGGGTGACGTCAGACCAGAAACAGGAACCAACACTAAATAAACAGGGTTGGAATTTGGTGAAGCTGAGCGATTGTTTTTGCTCAGTATTTAATAAACCAAGCAGAAAATAAAAGGTTGCAAGACAAACAAAACACAGGACACTGCACTTTTGCCAAAATAAATAGACAAACAAAACGGACTACACAGACAAACACGGTGAGCTGATATTATGATTACTTTACGTTTAACTTTCTCCTCTCCACACCCATTCTCCACTCACCGAACACACAACCCCAAGTGAGTGAAAACATGCTGCTTTAATGCAGCTGTACTGAGACTCGATTGCTAATCAATCATTCAGTTGGAGTCTCAGTACCACTGCACAAGAAATTAATAAAGTGCAATTCCTTGTGCTCGCATATTTTTACATTTTACCTGCACGTGAAGTGCTGTGCAGTCCTCATGCCCAAATACAAATATACATTTTACACTTACCTGTGTTACATAGACCCATTTATATCCCCCGTACCAATGACTACAAACCAACATTAACACACTACATGTAACATACAACACAAATAAATAGCCCAGGGGTGGGGCATTTTGCCACAGTGTGCCATTCAGAGGTTAAATGGGCAAGACAAAAAATTTAAGTGCCTTTGAACAGGGTATGGTAGTAGGTGCCAGGCGCGCCAGTTTGAGTGTGTCAAGAACTGCAACGCTGCTGGGTTTTTCACGCTCAACAGTTTCCTATGTGTATCAAGGATGGTCCACCACGCAAAGGACATCCAACCAATGGCAGGCTAGTGGTCGAAAACGGCTCATTGATGAAAGAGGCTAAAGGAGGCTGACACGAATTGTGCAGAGCAACAGACGGGCTACAATTAGTCAACTGACAGTCCAGACCAACAATGGTGCTGAAAGACCCATAAAGAATGCACAACTCGTCGTATCTTGACACGAATGGGGTATGGCAGCCAACGACCTAACAGAGTTCCAATTCTTGCAGCAAAACACAAGAAACTGCGGTTGCAGTGGGCTAAGGAATGAAAACACTGAACACTGGAGGATTAGAAAAACATTGCCTGGTCTGATGAATCCCGGCTCCTGCTGTTTCACGCTGATAGGAGACTAGGGTATGGAGAAAACCACATGAGTACATGCATCTATCCAAAAGAAATAGAGACCCTTGGGATACCATTTTCAATTTCAACTTTTTTTCATGAAGTTGTAAAATGGCCCTGGGTTAACAAGAATCCAACATGGATATAAAAGTCAGTAGTGCTATATGTTCTTAAATTTAACTGTGGAATTATTTTTATTTTTTTATTTCATCATACTTGACAAGCATGAAGTTGCACGAAGGCCACTTTGTGGCTTGGGATAAATCCCATCCTATGAATACTGATGGGATAGTTAAACTGGTATATGTTTTAGAACAGACAAAGCATATTTATTTTTCTAATTAAATTGATCCAAATGATGACTGACCAAATTTGTATTTAAAAGCAAAATGGCATTTTACTAACTTTTAAAGATTTAAGTGACTGTAAAAATATATTTTTATTCACAATGGTCCCCTTTTATAAGTATGCATGCTGGTGTTTAGTTATGTTTAAATAAAATGTTCAGAAACAAAGTCCTTAGAGTAATATTATGAACAAAGTAAATACATAAACAAAGCCATTAGCAGTTGTCCTTATAAAAAGAGATTTTTGATAAAGGGATCTCAATGTGTACACATCTTTATTTAGTATTATGTTTCTGTGAACAGGATGGCTTGCAGTTGGTGATGTCAGACCAAAAACACAGTCTCAACACAAGCAGGTACTGGCGGGGCAAAACTGAAAAACCACAGTGCTCAGTTATTTTATCAAATAATAAAACAATGATTTAAACAAACAAAAAACAAAACGGCACATTGGCCAAACAAACGGAACCAAACAAGTACCGAGCTGGTTTTGAGCCAGCACCTATAGCAATTGTTTACTTTAAATTCACTTTTACTTCCTAATTCCTCACTCGTTCGTTCTCCACTCTCGAACACCCTTCCAATAATGAGTTTGGAATGTTTTTTTTATATCTGTGGCTGGAGCCTTAATTACCTATTAAACAATTACCTTGTGCCCAATATGTTATTTTTGCACTGGATTTTAGTAAAAAAAAAAAAAAGACCTCCGGATTATATTCTCGTTCATTTTAAAAAGAATATCTGTTATCTGCTGCCATTAAATTACACAGACAACCTCATCGTAGCATCTGTGAAAGATTTACTTCTGTATCAATCATTTTTCCTTGAAATTCAATCCAAATCAAGTTCATTTGTATTGTGCAAATGTTTGTCCAATTGGGATAATATTGACTTTTGGCACCAAGAGTGAAGCATTCTATTTCTAGAATTTTGATCTCATCATAAAGTCATTGTACTGTAGTTTTTTAGATTTTGGAGATGCACATTAAAAGGGTGAAATTCCTAAAGGGGGTAAACCAGTGTCAATTTGGTTCAGTCATCATTTTCATTGGTCAAAATGCATCAAATTCCAGGAGCAGATTGAAAAATCATCATCTTACTGAGACAGAAATACACTTTTTTTTTTTTTTTCCCAGGAATAATAGCACTAATATATTTTTACTGGACAACACCATGTGACAGGGTAGCTTCGCTGGCAAGGCTTGTTACCAGCAGGACTAGAGACTCAGATACAAGAAGCTGTAATTTAAAGCCCTGTTGTGCATTTATTACCAAAACTCACAAAACAAACACAGCACAAGGGTCCAAGGGTTGGGCATTTAGCCGTCACTAATACAGTTACAAAAACACAGTGTATCCATTTACCAAAACTCTCAACCCCAGACAAGGATTTCTCCTTTCCCATATGCTATGTGGTTGGCGCCTAATTAATCAGCAATCATTCAATTAAGGCTCCAGCCACATTCTCATGTGCATTCCGGCAGGGAGGAAGCGGACCCAAGAGACATGGACGAGGCGTCGGGGTGGAGGCTGGCAACTGGGCGGGTACTTTTTGTTGGCCTTTTTTATAATTCCCCACATTGCCTAGATGAAGAAATAAACTCCTAGATCTTTTTCATAGATTTCTTCTTCAATTTCAGTATCTCTATTATAGTAGTTATAATAGACACTTTTATTTCCTGCGTGCAGTACCTTACACTTTTCTGTATTAAATATTATTTGTCATGTGTCTGCCCGGTTCTGAATGCGTCTAGATCATTTTGAATGACCTTTGCTGCTGCAATGGTGTTTGCCACTCCTTCTATTTTTGTGTTTGATTACTATACCAGAATCTGAGACATTAATGTAGATTAGGAAGAACAGAGGACCTAATAATGATTCCTGTGGTACGCCACAGGTTACCTTGCTCCATTTTGAGGTTTCTTCTCTAATCAGTACTTTCTGTTTTCTATATGTTAACCACTACCTAATCCATGTGCATGCATTTGCTTGAATCCCTACTGCATTCAGTTTCAGAATTAATCTTTTATGCAGGACTTTGTCAAAAGCTTTCTGGAAATCTAAATAAACCATGTCATTTTCTTTGCAATTATCCATTGTCGATGTTGCATGCTCAAAAAATCAAGCAGTTTAGTTAGACATGATCTTCCTTTCATAAAACCATGCTGTCTCCCAGGATGCTGTTACCATATAGGTCATTTTCCATTTTGGATCTTATTATAGTTTCCATATGTTTACATATAATAGAAGTCAGGCTTATTGGTCTGTAGTTACCTGGTTTGGTTTTGTCTCCTTTTTTGTGGATCGGTTTGCAATTCTCCTGTCTTAAGAGACTGTTGCATGATCTTGGTTAGCGGTTTGTAAATAACTTCTTTCATTTATTTGAGTACTATTGGGAGGATCTCATCTGGCCCAGGGGATTTGTTTATTTTAAGAGCTCCTAGTCCCTTTAACACTTCTGCCTCTGTTATGCTAAAGTTATTTAAAACTGGATAGGAAATGTGGGGCATGTTGTCCGTATCCTTCTTCCTAAAAACTTGTGAAGCGTAATCATTTGATATTTTTGCTATTTTTTCTCTTCATCTATAATGTTGCCATTTGTATCTCTTAGACATTTTACTTCCCCCATGAATGTACCTTTGCTGTCACAACATTGGAAAAAAAAAATTGGAATTGGTTTTAGCCCTGTGACAGGGTCTCGCTGGCATGCAGGTTTTATTAACACAAACACAAATGAAAGTAAATAAAGCTGGTCATGTGATGTTACTAGCGATGATAATGTACAGAGGACTATTACAGCAAGCTGTGCAAAAAATGCAAAATAAAACACAATACAACG
This sequence comes from Polyodon spathula, assembly GCF_017654505.1. Classification (NCBI taxonomy): domain Eukaryota; kingdom Metazoa; phylum Chordata; class Actinopteri; order Acipenseriformes; family Polyodontidae; genus Polyodon; species Polyodon spathula. Next base: position 20,437,742 of record NC_054535.1, on the reverse strand, counting down.
AACTATAAATCAAAGGTGCCGTGAAAACGGCAGGCCTTGCATCAGCCCCGATCACAACGATCGCCATGCTTTTATACTGACGCTCCGCCAAGACACTCCCACATGCCTGTTGGAATAGCTGATTGCCTTCAGCTGCTGGTCCACGCAGACGGGTACTCGTCCCCGGCGGAGTGCCACATCAGCTAAACAATTAAATCAATCCATTAACAATTAACCCAAAAACATAGAATTAAACTACACAGTTCCCCATGTGCAGGGCTTATGCCCTGCCACAAGCCCCCTTGGCAATGTTCATTTCTATCTCTCTTTTGGCTTTTCCTAACTTCCTTTTTGACTTGCACCTGAGGTTTCAAGTACTATTTCTGTGTACTTTGTTCTTGGCCCCTTTTAAATGCACCTTTTTTCTCTGACTAACTGATCTATTAACATTAGAACCGCCAGATTTTGGAACCACCTAGAACTGCCAGGTGGATCACTTTGACCCATACATCTTTAAACTGCTTCGTTATGAAAACGAAAGACATACCATCGACTACAACTCAAAAGTTTTATTCATGAACAGCATATCTAACATTTGCATTGCAGAAACACTGTATTTAAATGGAAATTAAACATAAAAGGCTTTATTTTTAAAATAAGCGCATATACAGCACGACTACAAACAGTGAAAAAATATAATAAACATACATTTCAAAAGAAACAGGTATAAATGGGTTTATGTACATATGACACAGTAAAACCAAAATCATAGTTTCTGATACTACATAAAAAGTAAATATAACACTACTTCTGGTGTGACAGCTGCATTGCAATCTATGGAGTGTACACATCTCCAGCTGACTGTGCCTGCATCCAGCTGTGTTGTAAAACACAGATGCTGTTCCATCGAACACTATTGTGTAAACACATGTAAACTGGTACATACAAACCTGTAAATTTTTTTTTTTTTTTTTTTTCTACAATTAATATAAAAATGAATATATAATATGCATTTATATTAGGCAGATAAGTTGTTATCCTACCTGTGATTTCAGTTTGCTGTATGCATCTGAGTGCAACTTGCTGTATTCTAATCAAAATGACTACTTTCAAGATTAAATATTGCCTTTTGATATATTCCCAGTTGCATTTCTGTAACAAAACAAAGGATTGCTGTCTCATTGAGAAATAAAGCAGCTAGGCTTTCATTGAGTTGGCATTTTGGTGCAATTAACAAATCCACAAATAAAGCACTTAAAATGAGACCATGCTGTGATCTGAGTCTGCCAATCAGTGGCGCTGCATAGGGGGGCATGTCTGGTCATGTGCCCCCCCACCCCCCACAGATTTCTGCCAGGCAGTGGCTTAGCTACTGAAAAGTGCTGAAAAAATTAGTTTTTTTGGTGGCCTCAATACGCTTCAATCAGTACCGCTTTCAATTAGTATACACATTACACATTTCTGTTTGTGACTGGGCTATTTACTGTCATTCGTGAGAGGTTCAACCTTGAACTCTTCTGATTGGACAATGTTCACAGCTTTTACACTTTACTGTCAAAACGGACACGCAACGTGACATGGCACTGAGTGAGAGACCTGAAGTATGGCCTGACAGTGGTAGAGGTATGGAAAACATAATTTTAAAAATTGCTATTTGTTTTGGTCATCCTAATTTGTCTTGGTCATCCTAATTTGTCTAAATGGCAGAAAACTGTTGATGAACTCTCTGAAGACAACAAGCTAGCAGCTACCACCAGCAGTCCTGCATCAGTCAAATGGTAATTAAATTAGTCAGGATTTGTGAGATTAAGTAAAATGGTTTGCTTTGCTTTAAACACAAAATGTTAGTTAACAAAAATGAACAACCATAAGTACGAATGAAATTATATATAGTTATTTTTATTTATTATCATAATGTGAAATTGAAATCTGATGCGCATGTCAAAATTCAATATTTGCTTTGGATTTTCTTTTTTTGTTTTTAATCGGATGTATTCTAAACTGAATCTTTTTTTTTTTTTTTTTTACTATTTTGCACAACAGTGTATTTGGTTATTGGATCTTCTGTTAAAAAAAAAAAAAAAAAAAGATTGTTCTTTATTTTTTGAAAAATAAAATTTCAATGCACGAATAAGAAATCAGATTGCCAGTTGCACTACTGTGATTACTCACCTTAAAAAAAGTTACCATTTCCATCCCCTCAGGACAAAAAATCCTGGCTACAACACTGCTGCCAGGGTTTATTATTTAAAAATAAAAATATTTACTTTTATCTTTTTTATAAGTGAGTAGACAATATGTAAGTGTGCACTTTATTTCAAACCTTAATAATATAACCAAATAGTATCTAGTACTCTTCACTGTTATATTCGTTCTCATGTGAGACTTTCACTTTTTCAGTCAGCAAAAATATGTGCTAAAAACAGAGTGAATATGATGTAGCCCTTTTAAAATGGCAAAAAGACAGATACGTTTGGAGTTTTTCTACAACACAAACCACCAACGCCAGAGACATCAACAGAAACCCAACCTGACTCTTGTGTAGTTCAGAATGTTATTAACAGCATGAGAGTGTGACGATACTTCCATTTCAAATGCTCAGGTTAGTGCAGGTGCAGCTGTCGATAAAAGTAACCCTTGCCTGTAAAGTGTTGTTTGCAGCTCTCTTGATTGTGATAATCTGGCGTAAAACTATTTGTGATGAAAGATCTGGTAATGTTAGAAAGCTAGCTTAATGTTTACATAAAAATGGTTAAAATCGGGTGTCGTTTTTTAGCACGTTTTCGTTTCGTTAGTTCATTTTGGGGGGGGGGGGTGCTGTGCCCCACCAGTTTAAGCCACAAGTCGCCACTGCTGCCAATGTTCTCCGACCTCTGTTTAAGTTATTCTGTCTTCGTTATTTGAGGACTAAATCAAGGTATGTTCCCCCCCCCCCCAGTTGGTGCCATGACAGATTGCGTTAGGAAGCAGTCATTTGTCATTTCTACCATTTCAATTTCGGCTCTCGTGTTCCCCACCAAGTTTTCCAATTTTTTATGGGTGAAGTTGAAATCCCCCATTAGTATGGCTTCTCCTTTGCTAAACACATTTCTAATATAATTGTATCACAGATTATTTTGCTCTGTATATGACGGCAGCAGGAGACCCTCAGGAGGCAAACTTGAGAGAGGAGCCCCTGGCTATGAAGGCGGCAGCTGGAGCTCCACTTCTCCTGAGTATCCTGTAACCAGTGGCTCCCCAGGCACTAAGGAGCAGAAGGCAACCCCAGGCGAAGCAAGACTTTCAACAACCCAAGGAGACACCAGCAGCCCCAGGTGATGCGGAGCAGCAGGCAACCCCAGGCGATCCAAATGTGGCATCACTGAGCGGAGCGGACATGGCATCCCTGAACGGTGCAAGGCAGGCATCCTTGGGCTGTGCAAGGCAGGCAGTTCCAGCTCCTCTGGTGGTGGAAGCAGGTATAAAAACCTGTTTTCCTCTAGCAACAGGGCTGGGGCTGAGGTTGCTGCCGGCTCCTCCGACAGCAGGGAGGGTGGCACTGCCGGCTCCTCCGACATCAGAGCTGGTGGTCGCTGTCACCGCAGGGCTCAACCTTCAGCAGCAAATAAAGGGACTTATGTGCAGCTCCGGCAACAAAACAAAAATCCCTGTTCTGAAGCGCCAGGGGACACTATCCCACTTCTAATACCATTTGTGACAGGATAGCCAAAGTGAGGAGACTCAGAGATGGAAAGTGCAGCAAATAAAATACTTTTAATTAAATAATAATCAACACACAAAACAAAAGGGCACAATGGCCAAATAAAAAGACACAAAACAGTCTAAACAATAACTGCTAATAAAGAACCTGCAATAACACTGCTTACACACTCTTACCCACTCTCACAAAAACTCACCAACTAACACTCCCAACCATTTCCTTTTATACAGGTGCTGTGCTAACTGGGCAATTCGCACCTCATCAGCTGCAGAACCTTTCACACATTCCTCACACAAACTAATTCACTCAGATCCACACAGCAAACACACATCCACTCTAAACACCACAAAAACACAGACAGGCTGCACCCTGTCACAGGCGGTCTATAGCATGCCCCTATTATTATGCCCTTTGAATGGGCTTAAAGACTATTTTTTATGTATAGTGCTACCCCTCTGCCTCTTCTGTCCAGCCTGTCTTTCCTATATGGTGTATACGCATTAATATTATATTTGTCTCCATCACTCTCGAATAAACACATATCTGTATCACCTATCACATTGTAGTTACTTGTTAGTGCAGTAGCTTCAAACTCTAACATTTTGTTTTTGAAACTTTTAGTATTTAATAAATACATTTAATGGCTATCTTACCTGAGTTGTTGCCCTTGTTTTGGTGAATGATCTCTTGCTTAATACTGATGCTGGTGCTCCCTCTGTGCTTGTCCTCCTTGACTTAACAGCCTTTTTTGACACCATAGATCATGACATTCTTCTTGACCGCCTTCAGAAATATGCTGTAATCTCTGGAACCTGTCTCTCCTGGATGTCCTCTTACATATCCGGATGCATGCAGTCTGTTGTCCATGCTGGGTTGTGGCAAAGTGCCCCGTCCCTGTGTGTATTTTGTGTTGTATGTTGTGTGTTAATGGTGGTGTATAGTCATTGGTACACGGGATATAAACGGGTCTATGTAACACAAGTGTTTAAAATGTATAATTGTATTTAGGCACTAGGATTGCATCGCACTTCACGTGCAAGTAAAAAGTAATAAAATGTGAGTACGGGGAATTGCACTTTATTAATTCACGTGCAGTTGTACCGCAACTCCAATTTAATGACTGTTTAGCAATCGAGTCTCGGTATAGCTGCATAAAAGCAGCATGTCTTTACTCACTCAGGGTTGTGTGTTCGGTGAGTGGAAAACGGAATTGGAGACGATGTAATAATCAAAGTAATAGTTAAAATATCAGCTCAAGTGTTTGTCTGTGCAGTCCGTTTTGTTTGTCTATTTATTTTGGTGAAAGTGCCGTGTCCTGTGTTTTTTTTGTCTTGCAACCTTTTATTTTATGTCTGTTCTTTATTAAATGCTGAGTGAAACCAATCGCTCAGCTCCACCCAACTCCACCGCTCTGTTTTTTATTTCCTGGTTTCTGTTTCTTGTCTGACGTCACCCACTACAGCCGTCTTTGTGACATGGGTGCAGTGGTGTCACAAACCTAGTCATTTGTGGTGTCCCCCAAGGATCTGTTCTTAGGCCCCTTCTCTTCAATATCTACATGCTTCCATTGTGTCACCTCATCCACCAACAGAGCCTCATGTTTCACTCCTATGCTGATGACATACTGCTCTACTTAAAACTTGACCCTGGAAGCCCTTCTGCCATGGTTCAGCTCTCGGCTTCCATTCAAGACATCGAAGCCTGGATGTCTGCCAATTTTCTTCATCTGAACATAAGCAAATCTAATCTCCTTCTACTAGGATTTAAAACTCAATTTAAGAATCTCAATATAGCTGCCTTGAATCTTGAAAACTGTCTGCTGCTGCCTTCCCCCACAGTACAAAGCCTTGGTGTACTTCTTAAGTTCAGGATTACTTTCAAAACTCTCCTGCTCACCTACCATGCCCTTCATCAGTACCTCCTCAACCTGCTGACCCGCTATGTCCCTGCCTGCAAGCTGAGGTCCTCGATTAGCTTCATGGCTCAGACTCTTTGGAATTCTCTCTCTCCTCTCTTCCTTTTTAGTTTAAATGCTTCTGAACCTCCAAGTAGATTGGTTCCCTTTTTGATTTAAGTGCAGTCCATCCGCCTATATAGATAGTCCTTGTTGTAGAACGTGGTCCAACGTTCAAGGAATGTGAAGTCTTCCTATGTGCACCACAACTTCAGCCATGCATTTAGATTATTTAGTTCCAGCTGTCTGGATGGTCCTTTGCAAGGTGCTGGCAGTATCCCAGAAAATACCCGTTTTGGTCTTGTCTTTTAATTTCCTTCCTAGCTCTCTGAATTTGTTTTGCAGGGATCTAGGTCTGTCTCTTCCAATGTTGTTTATATCGATGTGGACAACTACTACCGTGTCATCTCCTATTCGTTCTAGGAGCTGTCCACATTCTCAGTGATGTGCGTTAGAAAGGCTCCCGAAAGGCAGCACACTGTTGTTTACAACGGGGTCCAGACTGCACATTGAACTTACTGTGTTTGTCAATATGGAGTCCCTGACAACCATGACCTCCCTTTCAATTTGCGGCCTGTCCAGCACTGTTTATGGGGTCCTGGATGTTGTTCCTTTTGTTCTCTAGATACTGGTTTTGATCATCTCAATTTTGAAGTGGGTCAAATTGATTTCTGGTGGTTTTATCTCCCTAGTGGCTTACTGTCTGTTAGGGGTGCAAACAAGAATTTCAGGTGTGCTGGCTCCTCAAACTCCTGTTGCTCTGTCATTTCATGCACTTCCATTTCTAGCATACTTACTCTTTGAAGCAAGTCCTGGATCTTGGAACACTTTGCACATACTTGGTTTAGCTCTGCTGGGATTTCTCAGATTTCCCACATCATGTACAGATTACTTACATGAAGGCCATGTTAAAGTTTAGTTTCTGCAGCTGTCAACCTGCTTTCAGACTACTTCTAAACTGCTTTGCAGTTTTCCACAAAGCACTTCTCCCATGTTGCCGCTCTCCATGCTGCTGCTGTTTGAACTGCCTTGCCTTTGAGTATGTGCCTGTTCGTGTTTTGTTAGTTCCGTCCCCTTGTTTCAGAATGGCACTGAGTTTGAATGTGAAAGTAAGCAGCTGGTCTGAGTTTCAGCTAGTTTTCAGAAAAAGACACACAGCTGTTTGAATTTAGCTGTAGTAGTTTCCCAATTTACTGTGTTTTCTGATTAAAGCAGTTAAAGATTTAATTTCTCTTTACTGCCTCTAAAGTGCTCCACTACTTGTTAGCCATCCTGAGCTGTTGATTTATTCTGCCCCTCACAGAAGTGTAGTGCTGGGGTACCACTGTTAACATCCTGTGTAAGTACCCCCACAAAATGTTGTTCAGGTTTCTAGGAAGCCCATTTTTTGCCTCTGGAACCGTTTCCTTATCCCGGCTACTGTTGTTAGCTGCAATGTCTGGAAGAACAATGCCATTGCCTAAGGTCTGATTTTGAGCTGTCTCCTGTATTGTGTCTAGAAGTGGTAGCAACGGCAACCACCAAGGAGTCGGGAGTGAAATACGCTGGGTCCTTTTGTAAGAGAGTCATATCGATTCTCGGGAGTGAAAATGCTGGGTATTTTTGTAAGAGAGTCATATCGATTCTCGGGAGTGAAAATGCTGGGTCCTTTTGTAAGAGAGTCATATCGATTCCCGGGAGTGAAAATGCTGGGTATTTCTGTTAGAGAGTCATATCGATTCTGTCATGTTCATGCTCAGGGTTACCGTCATGCACTTCTGGCATTGATTCACACATCTGCATGCTCTCCACTGGTTCATTCTCAGCTTCTCCGCATGGTTTCAGTGATTTCTTTTGCTAGGTTAATGACAGAGCCAAGTGCTTCATACAGGTGTACTATTTGCATCTTCAGGTTTTTAATGCTTCTCTGCTGTATTTTGTTCTGAAGCACAATTGCTTTGTTCTGTAGCACAAGCTTTTTCATAATTTAGTTATTTTAACTGGTCTGCTTTGTAGGGTGTACAGGTACATTGGCACAGTAACAGACTGTGGAAAAGTGGTTTGCAGTGCGCAGGTGTAGAAGTGATAAGAACATAAGAACATAAGAAAGTTTACAAACGAGAGGAGGCCATTTGGCCCATCTTGCTCGTTTGGTTGTTAGTAGCTTATTGATCCCAAAATCTCATCAAGCAGCTTCTTGAAGGATCCCAGGGTGTCAGCTTCAACAACATTACTGGGGAGTTGATTCCAGACCCTCACAATTCTCTGTGTAAAAAAGTGTCTCCTATTTTCTGTTCTGAATGCCCCTTTTTCTAAACTCCATTTGTGACCCCTGGTCCTTGTTTCTTTTTTCAGGCTGAAAAAGTCCCTTGGGTCGACACTGTCAATACCTTTTAGAATTTTGAATGCTTGAATTAGGTCGCCACGTAGTCTTCTTTGTTCAAGACTGAACAGATTCAATTCTTTTAGCCTGTCTGCATATGACATGCCTTTTAAGCCCGGAATAATTCTGGTCGCTCTTCTTTGCACTCTTTCTAGAGCAGCAATATCTTTTTTATAGCGAGGTGACCAGAACTGAAAACAATATTCAAGATGAGGTCTTACTAGTGCATTGTACAGTTTTAACATTACTTCCCTTGATTTAAATTCAACACTTTTCATAATGTATCCGAGCATCTTGTTAGCCTTTTTTATAGCTTCCCCACATTGTCTAGATGAAGACATTTCTGAGTCAACAAAAACTCCTAGGTCTTTTTCATAGATTCCTTCTCCAATTTCAATATCTCCCATATGATATTTATAATGTACATTTTTATTTCCTGCGTGCAGTACCTTACACTTTTCTCTATTAAATGTCATTTGCCATGTGTCTGCCCAGTTCTGAATCTTGTCTAGATCATTTTGAATGACCTTTGCTGCTGCAACAGTGTTTGCCACTCCTCCTACTTTTGTGTCGTCTGCAAATTTAACAAGTTTGCTTACTATACCAGAATCTAAATCATTAATGTAGATTAGGAATAGCAGAGGACCTAATACTGATCCCTGTGGTACACCGCTGGTTACCACACTCCATTCTGAGGTTTTTCCTCTAATCAGTACTTTCTGTTTTCTACATGTTAACCACTCCCTAATCCATGTACATGTGTTTCCTTGAATCCCAACTGCGTTCAGTTTGAGAATTAAAATTGATGCAATGCTTAACAGATGACAGATAACAAAGTTCACGGTCTAAACAATTCTTTCTTGGTTTTGTTTTTGAAATGCTGCTATTGTTGGTGTTGAGCCGATTTGAAGTTGTCCTGGGCCAAGAGACCGACCAAATCCAGACAATCTCTTAGCAGGAGCACATGCTTAACTACATTTTTGGATGAGCCTTTGTACTCCTCCCACCCCTCTCTCAACAGATCAAGGATGCAGCAAGGCTGTCGGCCGTACAAGAGCTCAAAGGGAGAGAACCACAACAGTAGTACTTCTTACTGACTTACTAACTCGGAGGGGGGAGCAACCTTAAACGCGTCCTGGCCTATGCTGGGGTTCCACTGTGAAAATGTCTGTGCAAGTATATTTTTAGCACAGAAAATTAATCTTAATTAAGATTACTTAAATTGTCGACTTCTGTCACCCTTGGGAAATGAGTTCCCACTAAAATAAAACCAATTCATTTAAACATGCTCGCAGCTGTACCCTAAGTGAAAATAAACAATGAATGTGTATTACTGTAGGATGAACAAATACACACAAAAAATTAAACATCATGTGAGAAGAAAGATATTTATTTATTTATTTATTTATTTACATCAAATTTATTTAACCCTATTCATGCATGTTTTTTGCCAATTCCGTTGGCTAGATGTTGTCAACAACACATACAGTACATAAAGTAAATGCACAGGCAGCTTTTTCGCAAAAATGAAAACAAACTAAACATTCCAGGAAAAAATTGGTCTGTGAAATTTATCTTACAGTCACTTTAAAGAATTAAATTCATGACTTTAGTCTCTACTCATATTAATGGCACACACATACATTGCTGTTACTCAGAGACAAATACATAATTTAAAAAAAAAATCTGATTTAAGAACATTTGCTTTATATCAATACAATAAATAAGATATTCAACTGATTTGCACCCCACTTTTGTTTTTTGTTTTTTACCAATCTGAACGATAAATCATTAAGCTATTGTATATTGAACATATTTTATTGTCCAAGAAAAGTTTGAAATATTAGGTTATTTCTATGTTTTTGATTGAGATCAATAGTGTGCCATTTTCCAACATTTTTACACCTAGCCATGGCTACCACTGTATCTCGATGTGATTACTGAGCACACCGCCTGTTTCTTAAAATTTTCTCTTAAACTACCTCCAAACAAAGGGTTTTTCTCTCCCTTTATATACAGGTGGCCATTCCCCAATATGCACTCAACTTATTATTATTATTATTATTATTATTATTATTATTATTATTATTATTATTATTATTATTATTAATTTCTTAACAGATGCCCTTACCCAGGGTGACTTACAGTTGTATACAAAATAAAATACATATCAAGAATTACAGTACAAGTAAGAGCAAGATACAAAATACAGTGACAAGATTAAATACAGTAAAATAGGGAACAGATAAGTGCAAGTTAAAATGATATATTATCCAGAAGGGAAGAGTTGAGTTTTACAGGTGTTGTCTGAAGAGTTGTGTCTTGAGGAAGCGCTGGAAGGTGGTCAGGGACTGGGCAGTCCTGACATCCGTAGGAAGGTCGTTCCACCACTGCGGGGTGAGGGTGGAGAAGGAGCGTGCTCTGGAGGCAGGGTGAACATAGAGGAGGTACAGCCATTCTTCTAGAGCAGGTGGAGTGGAGAGGTTGGGTGAGGGTGTAGGGAGACATGCGGGTCTGGAGGTAGCTGGGTGCAGTATGGTCAAGGCATCGGTAGGCGAGTACAAGAGTCTTGAACTGGATGCGAGCAGTGATCGGGAGCCAGTGGAGTAGCATGGGAGAAGAGAGGCAGAGAGAACACCAGGCGAGCAGCAGAGTTCTGGATGAGTTGGAGCGGACAGGTAGTGGATGCAGGGAAGCCAGCCAGGAGGGATTGTAGTAGTCTAGGCGGAAGAGTACAAGGGCCCTGGCAAGGAGTTGTGTGGAGTAGTTAGTGAGGAAGGGTCAGATTCTTCATATGTGTCTCAGAAAGAATCAGCAGGTGCGTGCTAGAGTGGAGATATGCTGGGAGTAGGAGAGGTTCTTGGCTAAGAAGGATTAAGAGAGCGTGATAGATTCTAGAGGAATGGATATAGAGAGATCAGAGGAGGGGGAAGATGAATAGGGGAATAAAAGGAGGTCAGATTTAAAGAGGTTGAGTTTGAGGTGATGCGAGTGCATCCAGGAGGAGATAGCAGACAGACAGACATGCGAAGACGGGGCCCAGGGAGTAGGTGTAGAGGGAGAACAGGAGAATACCCAAGACTGATCTTTGGGGGACTCCTGCTGAGAGAGGGTGAGGGGTTGAGGTTGAAACGCATCAGGTTAGCAGGTGAGGTCGGAGAGGTAGGAGGAGAACCTGACCAGAGCAGTGCCAGAGATTCCCAGGTCAGCGAGAGAGGATAGGAGAATAGAGTCATCGACATTGTCAAAGGCAGCCAAGAGATCAAGGAGAATTAGGACAGAGAAGAGAGAGGCAGCACAGGCAGAGTTTAATGAGTTAGTGACAGACAGAGAGCAGTTTAGTGAGCAGAGCGGAAACCAGATTGGAGAGGGTCAAGCAGAGAGTGGTTAGACAGGAAGACAAAGAGCTGGCTATGTACTGCCCACTCAAGGGTTTTAGAGAGGAAGAGTAAGAGGGAGACAGGATGGTATTTCTGGAGAGAAGTGGGGTCGAGGGTAGGTTTTTTGAGGAGTGGGGTGATAGAGGCTTGTTTGAAGGATGAGGGAAAGAGGCCAGAGAGGAGAGAGGTGTTGAGAAGGGAGGAGATGGGCAGTAGAGCAGGAGCAGCAGCTTGAAAGAGGTGAGTGGGGTGGTGGTTCACGGCGCACATGGTGGGTTTCTGGCCTTGGAGGAGGGAGGAGAGGTCAGAGGGAATTTGGATGAGGGCAGCAGGAAGTTTGGTTCTCTTCCATTTCTTTTCAGCATTGCGCAGTTTGGTTTTTGCCTAGCGGAGCACAGAGAGCCAGGGTTAGGGAGGGGAGGGGATAGAGGGAGGAGGTAGCAGAGTCTACAGAGAGTTGGGAGAAAGAGTCAATAAGGGGGAGGTGAGAGAGAGCAGTGGAGGCAAGGACAGAGGGGGAGAGCGGAGGTTACGGCAGGAGGTGATAGTGGGGGTAGGTGGAGTAGGGAGAGAGGGGAGAGACAGAGAAAAAGAGATGAAATAGTGATAAGAGAGGTCCAGAGAGGTGACAGAGAGGGTGCAGGGGCAGCAGGCCCAGGAGAAGGTGAGGTCCAGTTGACGGAAAACTTTGTGGGTAGGAGGGGATGGAAAGAGAGAGAAGTTGAAGAATTGAAGGACAGGAAGGAATCTGGCAGAGTGGTTGGGGTTAGAGAGATGGATATTGAAATCACCTAACAAGACAGTTGGGGTAGACAGAGAGGGGAAGGAGGAGAGGAGAAAGTCAAGTTCATTGAGAAAGTGAGTGAGAGGTCAGGTGGGACGGTACAATACAATAAGCAGGAGCTGACAGGGAGAGGTTAGTTGGACAGCATGAAATTCAAATGTGTTCACAGAGTGAGGAGAGGTCAGAGGGAACAGAAAAGAGTAAGGAGGGAGAGAGGAGAAGACCAGTCCCACCTCCCCGTCCAGTGAGATGCAGAGAGAGGACAGAGGACGGGAGTGAGAGGACAGAATAACAGGGATGTGAGAGACAGTCATAGCAGGACAGGTGAGACAGATTGTTACAGTAGTAGTGAGAGCAGAAGTGGGGGGGAGGGTACAGACCTGTCTAGTTGTTAAAGTTTTCCAGAGCGCTGCAAGGTTTGAATTTTCTTCCTCTCCTTGCACCCCCACTTCGCAAGAGAACCTTTTAGCAGCTGTTAAAGTGCGCTAAGACAGTACTTAAGCAATATATTCAATTTAACCACACTCACCTGGTACTAATCACCCAATTAAAAAAACACCTTAATAATGTTACTTAAATATAGCTAATGTTGACAATTGGAATGAGGCCTCTAGTAGCCACTGGGAGAGACTTGGAAAACCTAATTGGAGAATGGCCACACCTATTATTGTTGGCGGGGAAGATCTAACCCCATCCCTGCCAAACTTAAATCTGTGCCACTATTTACACCAGCTGGCTTCTACCCTGCCACAATCTCTTATATGTTGTATTTTAGAGCAACACAAGAACTCAAAATTTTATTGGAGAAAAGATTCAATAAAGCCTTTCTTTATCGCTCTTTGCAATTTGAGCTTTGAATGATGAATAAAGTCATGCAAGCACAAGGTGGGATGGGTGTGTAATGAAGGTCCCATGCTAGCGTTGTCATTTTTAAAATTAACAAATAGAAAATTTGGGAATTAAAATGTACAGAAAACTGTTGTCTAATCTATTAGCTTCAAGTCGTTTGGACCATTCCAAGTTCTACCTCATTAATCACAATCTTTATTCATTTTTGTCAGGAAACTTTAATTTCAAGGTAATACCACTTAAGTGAGTGAAACAAGAAATGACAACATAATGGGATTTCTTTTGTAAGATAAATGTGTTTCTGCAATGGCAACAGCCTGGTAATTTATGATTTCCTAAATGTGTTTTGAGTCTGTGAAAAACCTTTCAATGCATACAATTTCAAGTCATCTTTATGAAAATTATAATCATGTTTTTAATTTATATGATAAGTTTAGTGAGTCAGAGGTGGGCTGTGCTTTGTCAGTTACTGTCATTACTGCTAGTTGTTACAGACTGATTAAAAAGCCAGTTGGCCATCTTGAAGGATGCCATCTGTTAAAGTGATTGTAACTAACAAAAGTAATTTCACATACAGTATCTTACCTGCTGTTCCCTGACATGACATATCATTCGCAAATGTCCACTTTTAAAAGAAGCACAATTTATTTAAAATATGGTGTATGGCACCATGCTTGGTTAAAGCCATCTCTGTCTGCATGCTATGCTTTCAGGTAGCTTGCTTGGTTATTTCACATGGAGGGTGAAATTGTCCCAACACTTCTAATGACTTCTTACCTGGCATTAAACAACCTGCTGATGTTTTCAGCCAGTAAATTGCTTTGAGCCAGACAGTAGGTGGTCAGGGACCAAGCAGTCCTGATATCCGTGGGTAGGTCATATACTGGTAGTACATCTGTGATACTGTTTGCATATGCACTTAGTATTTTTGCAGTTAGCTGTAGGTACATTGCAGATGATAGAGATGAGGATCTCACCATGCTCAAAGGATTCTTTAAAATGGTTCTTAATCATTTGAAAATCGTAATCAGAACTAGATATCCTATTTGTGTATGATTACTCCTACACAGAACATCCAGGATTGGGCTAGGACTATATAAAGAAAGTTAGGACAGTCAATCCTGTAATGCAGTTCGGTATTCAATTACAGGAGCCATTTGTGGTGCCCACTCAGTACTAAATACAATGCGGCAATGTGGTGTGGCATCGCCAGGATATACCGGTATTTTTTTAAAAGCAATACAAAATATCATTATGTGAACAGCATGGCTTTGCAGGGGGGACGTCAGACCAGAAATGTAGACTCCCAACAATGAGGAATGGTAGGTGAATCTGTGAGGCGATGGCATCTAGAGTTTTATTGTAAATAATAAAGAAACAAAGGATTTAAACAAAACACATGACTGAAAATAAAGGGCGCGTTGGCCAAAGTAAATAGACAGACAAACAAACAGTGGATGGACAGAAAACAAGTACTGTGCTGGAGCTTCCAGCACGAAACAGCAATTGCTAGATTCTCTCCTTCTCTCTCCCATTCTCCACTCACGAACACACAACCCTGAATGCGTGAAAACATGCAGCTTTTATGCAACTGTACCGAGACTCGATTGTTAATCAATCATTCAATTGGAGTCTCGGTACACCTGCACGTGAATTAATAAAAGTGCAATTCCCCGTGCTCACATATTATGTGCTGTGCAATCCTCGTGCCTAAATACAAATATACATTTTAAACACTTGTGCTGGTAACCCATATTTATATCCTGTGTATTTTATACATAAACACCAACATTAATACACTACAGACAACATAACACACTTAATAAACATAAAGGGGCGGGACACTCCACCACACATGCTTGATTATATCAAGAAACATTTTGCCAGGGCAAGCGCAAATAGGTTAAATGCATTGTGCATGCACTGTTAAAGTGCTCTACGGGCTTGGATTTTTTTTTTTTTTAAATGTATATTTTGTACAGATTTGTTTTTTAAACAAAGTTTAACTTTATATTGTTGTTCTTGCTCCTCTGCCCTGTCATATCTGTACTGAACCCACTGTTTTCTTTCTTGCATGATGCTTTAATCCAGAGCGAGTTCGCTTTTGTTGTTTGAAATTAAAATGTTGTAGTCAGATCATTCCCCTTTATGTACTTGCTTGGCACATGGTTGTGTATTATTATTATTATTATTATTATTATTATTATAGTACTACTGCTAATCAGGGTCTGTACACTATTTCTAATAAAAGGGTATATTAAAAGACCCTCACAACAACCGTGTTACTTCAGTTTTGACACCGCCCTCGTACTGACGCCAGTCATATATCAGCTTTATAATAGAGGCCGCTCTCAAATAAATGCCGCTATCAGTAAAGAAATATTGATGTATTTTTTTTCCCCCTACTAAAAAAAACACACATATCACAGAGATGTGGGTGGAGCCTCCTGTAAGACCAGAAATTATGTCACACAAGACAGAGATGGAGTTCAGAACGGGAACTCAGGACCCGCAAGGGCACCTGGGTAGGGTAGTTCATTTTCAGAAAGGGGGGGAGGCGTAGCCACAGTCAGCACCCAGGTAGTAAATAAAACAAAACAAACAGGGCCAGAGCCACAGTCAGTACCCCAGTTGAGCAGAGCTACTAAATTAAAAAACGGAAATACCAGCAAAGGTAGATCCAGGTTAAAATAAAAATAAAGGCACAAAACAGTCCCACACACTGAAGTATAAACAACACAAACAAAGTTTCGCGGGTCCACTGTAATTCCGTCAGCGGCCGCTATGCAAGGGTGGCGTGTCCATGGAACCTGGTCTCCCCTGCTCACAACTACGACTCAGCAGCGCTCACTGCCCTGGGACATGGAGTGAAGTCCTCAGAAGACAGAGGGTCCACCGAAGGGGAAAGGTGACGCTTGGGAAGAAGGGAGAGGTAAATAGGCAGCCGCCTACTTCAGGGATCTGTAAAACACACACGAATACAGTAGCAACACGCACTCAATAGCCACAGCACGTCTCCTGCTTGCTACCCCAGGACAGAGAAATACTGCCCAGACTCGCCCCTGCAATCGGTCGATGCCCCCTCCCTAGCCAATTGGCAGACGCAACACAGCCGATTGCAGAAAGGGGGCTCAGCGACCATGTGGTTCCGCATAGGGACAAAATGGCCGACCAAACCGGAACTTCCATTCTGGCCATCCTCTGGCCATTCACTCCAATCCCGATCATCCCTGCACAATGCCACCGGAGGTCGGGAGGATGAGTTGAAGCAGTTCTGCATGAAGGAGTGAGCCAAAATTCCTCCACAGCACTGTGAGAGACTGATCAATAACTACAGGAAGCGTTTGGTTGCAATTATTGAGTCTAAGGGGGCGATTACTTTTTCAAACGGGGGCATTGGGTGTTGCATAACTTTCTTTAATAAATAAATGAAATAAGTATCAAAAGTTTGTGTTGTTTGTTCACTCAGGGTCCCTTTTATCTAATATTAGATTTTGGTTGAAGATCTGATAACATTCAGTTTCAAAAATATGGAAAAATGCAGAAAATCAGACAGGGGGCTGTGGCAAAGTGGTTTGTAAGGGGAACAGGTGTAGCTGTGATGCAGTGCAGGAGTGATGAACAGACAATGGTAATTCAGTGAACAAGTGTTTATGTGCTGTTTCCAGGTCTGGCGACCGTCAAATAATAAATCCCTGGCAGTGCACAACAACTTGTAAAGAGTGATTCTCTGTGTAAAAAAGTGCCTCCTATTTTCTGTTCTGTGCTCCTTTGTCTAATCTCCATTTGTGACCCCTGGTCCTTGTTTCTTTTTTCAGGTCGAAAAAGTCCCTTGGGTCGATATTGTCAATACCTTTTAGAATTTTGAATGCTTCAATTAGGTCGCCGCGTAGTCTTCTTTGTTCAAGACTGAACAGATTCAATTCTTTTAGCCTGTCTGCATATGACATGCCTTTTAAACCCAGAATAATTCTGGTCACTCTTCTTTGCACTCTTTCTAGAGCAGCAATATCTTTTTTATAGCGAGGTGACCAGAACTGAACACAATATTCAAGATGAGGTCTTACTAATGCATTGTACAGTTTTAACATTACTTCCCTTGATTTAAATTCAGCACTTTTCACAATGTATCCGAGCATCTTGTTAGCCTTTTTTATAGCTTCCCCACATTGTCTAGATGAAGACATTTCTGAGTCAACAAAAACTTCTAGGTCTTTTTCATAGATTCCTTATCCAATTTCAGTATCTCCCATATCATATTTATAATGCACATTTTTATTTCCTGCGTGCAGTACCTTACACCTTTCTCTATTAAATGTAATTTGCCATGTGTCTGCCCAGTTCTGAATCTGGTCCAGATAATTTTGAATGACCTTTGCTGCTGCAACAGTGTTTGCCACTCCTCCTATTTTTGTGTCGTCTGCAAATTTAACAAGTTTGCTTACTATACCAGAATCGAAATCATTAATGTAGATTAGGAATAGAAGAGGACCTAATACTGATCCCTGTGGTACACCATTGGTTACCACACTTGATTCTGAGGTTTCTTCTCTAATCAGTACTTTCAGTTTTCTACATGTTAACCACTCCCTAATCCATGTACGTGTGTTTCCTTGAATCCCTACTGCGTTCAGTTTGAGAATTAATCTTTTGTGCGGGACTTTGTCAAAAGCTTTCTGGAAATCTAAATAAACCATGTCATATGCTTTGCAATTATCCATTATCGATGTTGCATCCTCAAAAAAATCAAGCAAGTTAGTTAGACACGATCTCCCTTTCCTAAAACCATGTTGACTGTCTCCCAGGACCCTGTTACCATATAGGTAATTTTCCATTTTGGATCTTATTAAAGTTTCCATAAGTTTGCATATAATAGAAGTCAGGCTTACTGGTCTGTAGTTATCTGGTCCAGTTTTGTTTCCCTTTTTGTGGATCGGTATTACGTTTGCAATTTTCCAGTCTGTCGGTACCACCCCTGTGTCAAGAGACTGCTGCATGATCTTGGTTAGCGGTTTGTAAATTACTTCTTTCATTTCTTTGAGTACTATTGGGAGGATCTCATCTGGCCCAGGTGATTTGTTTATTTTAAGAGCTCCTATTGGCGACACATGAAATCTGCAACCCATTAGATTGACAAAAACAAAAACTAAATGAAAAAGACAAAAGACCGAAGATACCTCGATATCTCACACAAAACACACCACAGCAACAGACAGACAGACAGACAATTACAAAGCAACACGCACCAATGCCATCTCCCTCCTGCTCTGAGGACAGCTGTCAATCATTAGAAATCGACTACGTGCTGTGAAATTCAGCAGGATCATTCATTCAAGGCATACATACAGGGTTAAGAACACAAAAACAAATTATATATTCACACACTTTCTGCCCTGATCAAACAATTATTCAATAATTAATAAACCAAATAAACAATCATAATGCATAATAAATCATAATAATCTAAGTGATACTAACTGACAAACAATATTGTGAACCTGCAAATAAAAATACATTAAAGAATCACCATGTTACACTCACTCCTGACTTGAAAAAAACAAAAATTACCAGACATTTTGCCAAAAAAGTTAATTCTCCTTTCTGCAGTTCTGATGCTTAAACTTCACTGTTCACATGCAGACAGCCATATTTTAAAGTGGCTGCTTGTTTCCAATGCAGGTGGGAGCTACTTGAGGTGGGCAGCACACTAGGGTTTAAAATATATATAATCACAAATCTGTTGCATTCATGCTTCATAGTAATGCAGCATCTGACAAGTGTCATGGGCCAGAGGAAAATGTATTACACAAGAATCTTCTTAAGAGCTGAACCTGCCAAAAATTTCTCTCTGTCTAATCAATCAGACATGTCCTCTTTTTCCAAAAATTTCTCTCTGTCTAATCAATCAGACATGTCCTCTGTGAGATGACATGGCGACAGAATGTGCAAACGTGTTACAGCTCTGAATGTCTGCAAGGTAACAAGGTCTAATCAGCTACTTACCTTTTTGATGTGTTTCCAGATATGGATGTACCTTTGAGAATGTTCTTTTTTATGTTGCGCATGTTACTTAAAAATTAGGGTAAAACTGAAGGACACTGGCAGCATCTGAATCCGTGCTAAAGTCAAAATGAGGTACAGTGGTTATAAAATGAAGACATACTGTATATAATTCTATATATATATATATATATATATATATATATATATATATATATATATATATATATATATATATATATATATATATATATATATATATATATATATATATATATATATATATATATAGTTGTGCCCATACTGAGTTATTAATTTCAAATAGTTATGTTGATTTTTAATAAATGTGTTACACTGGGGTGGAAACCATAGCCCACGCTCCACTTTCAAATTCAAATGAGCTTTGCTGGATCAAGTTGACGAGGGTGGTGAACAGAAGACAAGTAAGTTAGTTAGTTAAAGCCATTCACTACATTGAGGAACATAGGCCAACTACAACTCCTCTCCACCGCACTCTACTTTGGGCAGCACCATCAGTTGTTTCCACATGTAGCCTGCTGCCACCTCCATCTCTGCTACTGTGTCTCTCTGCCAGGTGTTTTTTGGTCTCCCTCTTTTCCTCTTTCCCTGGGGATTCCACTGAAGAGCCTGCTGTGTGATGTTAGTTTCTGGTTTTCCTCCATGTGTGTCCGATTTAACCCCACTTTATTTTTCTGATTTGCTGTTTATTGTTTTTTCTTTAAGTGTCTGCCATAGTTCTTCATTTAATATCGTTTCTGGCCACCATATTCTGAGCACTCTTCGCAGGCACCTATTTACAAATGTGTGGATCTTGTTGAGCATGGCTTAGTTGTTCTCCAGGTCTCTGCACCATATAACAATACCACTTTTACATTGGAATAGAATATGCAGAGTTGTGTAGTTGCTGCAATGTCCCTCAATTTCCAGATCTTGTTTAGCATGCTGCTAAGGTTGCTCTAACTTTGCCGATTCTTGGTTTAACATCTGTATCTTTACCACCTGTTGTGTCAATAATGCTGCACAAGTATGTGAATTAATCCTCTTCTTCTATGTTATTACCTTGTGTTATCACTAGAGTGGTACATAGTGTCTTGATTTTCATGATTTTTGTTTTGAACAGAAGACAGCCTTCATGTATTGAGCAGTTGAATTGATCTCTTAAGCTGTTATCAAGTAAAAAGAGATTACTGAATATGTGTCAGTGCTACTGATCAGGAATTGTATGCAAACTGCTAGGTTTGGACCATGGGACATTCAGAGCTTTAACACTTAAGGAAAGCAAAATATGATAAACACATTTTTGAATTAGGAATAATAAAATGTACTGTTTACCAGTTTCTAATCTCAATGAAAACCCTAAAGCTCAGACTCTAACCTTCCAGGCGTTAACTACCAGATGGTAATGCCTTCTAATAAGGCTGGTATTGCTGTACATATTAGAAAGTGAGGAGAATGAATAGCTTTGATTAAAGCCGTGACATGATCAGTTCTGTGCTGTCAGATAAATCATTTGCTGAGAGTAACATTAGAGATGATAGCAACATGGGACTTGACATCTAGTTAGCAAGATACTTATAATCTCATACATCTGTCAACAACAGATGAACATACAACATTAGGGCCTCCTAAGCGGCCTATAACACATATGAACTGGTGAACTTGCTATCCCATTATTCCCCACTTTAGAAATAGATTTTTTCCCCCTCTGGACCAGTGTTTTATTCAAGCATAGATACCATTACCTTGTCTCACCCACAGGCATGAAATATCAATTAGAGCAGTGTTACTCTGCTTTGCATTTTGAAAATGTTTTCTATCCGAGTTCTGTTGCTCTAATAAATTATCTATCGTTTTCTCTATTTCTATATTTCTATATGCCTCTCAGCTATTTTTGATGACAGTATTTATTTGCCTTGGTTTTAAGAAATGATTGAATGTTATTGTGACCTTTCAGCTGTTGACTCTATCTACTTCTACATCATACCGTAATAAAGGTGTAGTCAAGTGTTTATAATGATTGAGAATTGTTACTAAGATCATAACAAGGTGAGGTAGTGAGATATCCACAGATAGCACCTGACACGTCAGTTTTGTTTGTATGCATTCTCAATACAAATAACTGATGGAGTACAGAACAATCTCTAAACTGTGACACTATAATGAGGGAACATCCTGCGCCTAAGGCTGAAAAGGCTTAAGATGAACCTGGTGTGACTATAGCCTTCATGAAATAATGTTTATTCACCTTCTAGCTGCAACTATAGAATTAAAATAAATAAATAAATAAATAAATAAATAAATAAATAATGTATTAATTAGCAGTACCAACTTCATTGTACATTTATGAAGTGATGATTAAACTGCATAATTTGTATATATTAAATGTTTTGATCTGACAGTTGCACATGTTTCATGTGGCATATATTCTGTTGATTTAAACCAAAATAACTTTGCATAAAACAAAAAAAAAGATGCTTGTTGCTTGTATCTTTTTGACGCAAATTGACTATGGTGACGCAGTATATAGGTTTGCATCACCATCAACTTAAGGTAAACTGGATTCGCTATATCATGCAGCATTGAGGTACAATACAAATACAAGATTTAATACTCATCATTGTATATTATACGATTTGGTAGGCTGGACTTCTTTGGCTTTACGCAGGTTGAAGCACTGGTATATTCTGGTATATAAGGCTATTCAATGTAAATTATATTAATATACTTATTTAAATGAATACATTCTAGCTTCATAGTAACCATAGCCTCAGATTCAGATCTCAGCCTCAGATTCTTTTTTGCATTTTAAAATCCCAAATGTGCGTACTGAGGCTGGTAAAGGATTCTTTGCTTATTAAGCCCCATGGTCCTGGAATGAGTTCCAATCCAAACTAAAGCTGCAGACCCAGATATCTTTATTGCAATTTAAGAGTAAACTGCATGATTTTGTGACTGAGAGTTGTAATTGTTTTAAATAGTTGACTACTTTTGTGTATTTTGATTGTTTTTTTTTTTCTTGTTGCCCAATTAACTTGCTGCTACCTGCTTGGCTAGGTCTCACTCGTAAAAGAGGTTTTAATCTTAATGTGACTACCTAGTTAAATAAATATAATATATATATATATATATATATATATATATATATATATATATATATAATATATATTATATATATATATATATATATATATATATATATATATATATATATATATATATATATATATATTATATGGTATTGACTGTTGATCTACTAAAAAAAATAGGAAAAGATATTGCATAGTCAGCAACCAGTTTGGGGTCATACAAGTACTAATATGTTTGTGCGCAGTTTTTGCAAAGGCTTTGTTGGGCACACAAGTTGTTGTCTTATATATTATAGATGATGACTTGTGTGTCTAGAAAAAAAGATTTTCTGAATAAGGTGTCTAGAAGGGCTAGCATTCAGATAGTATCTTAATACTATGTGGGTATTCGGAATACTGGTATACAACTGGAATCCTGATAGAACAGGACAACTGGAACAGGTGCCCTGATAGCAATATGGGTGCAGTCAATTGCACCTACCACAAGCGGCAGGTGGCGACCTCATAAAACCCCAGCATTATCTTCTCCCTGTTTGCTCTGGTGCAGAGGAATATATTAAATTCCCCATTACGTCGCAGCAATGCGGTTATGAACCTGTCGAGGTTGCGGGACACGGCTGACTGGGTGGTCCCCATTGTATCACCTGCTACCTTCTGGATGGTCCCGGTAGCCAGGATACACATACAGACAGGTCTACACTCTACCAATTGTTCAGACAAGACATGACTGCGCAGGTTTGTTCTGGCCAGGTCATCATGAAGCATGTGAATTAGATGAGTCAGCATGTCTTGGTCGAGACGATACCGGAACACCACTTGCTCATTGCTGAGCTCCTCATATGTGTGCCGAAGCGGTACACCCTTTCAACATATCTTCATCTATGTCGTGGCTGCTGTTGCTGGGTGTGCCTTGAATCATTCACATCCCAATATCAACGAACACGCTACATGCTACCCACGTTTCCCATTGTTGCCTGTTTCTAGTCAGTGCTGGAATGGTAGTGTGTGCAGAGTTAACGCAGTCCTTTTATAATCCTTATTCTGCGCATCACAAACCTGGTTTTGTGCTTGGCACATACCTTCAAATATACCAGGATCACTCATATTGTCGGCCACTCCCCCCATATTGCGCGATGCATACATTTTATTTCTGCACAGCGCAGAATAGATTGTGATGCACAAAAAGACGTTTTGAATATGGCAATTTGGCACAATTTTGACACAACGGCCATTTACAATGCACATACCCCTCTGAGCGGTGCGCAAACGTTTCAGAGATCGGGAGCCTTGTCTTTAACCAAGGATCTGCATATCACAGGAGAGCAGAAGTGAGTAAACTATGTGTCCATTATATGAGACGTGGGTAAATGCTATTGCCCAAATTAAAAGTGTTAAATGCCATTTACCTGTGTATACCATCAACTACACCAGTGCGTGGAAAGCTCTTCTTGAGAATGATGGCAATACCACAATGATCCACCGGTCAATGAAACACAGTTGGACATTGTAAATGTATCTGTTTGCTAGACCAAAACACCGCCATGCCTGTCTGAGTTATGTCAAGTGATGATCAATTAGTTTTGAACTGGAGAGAAAGACATAGCGAGAGAATGCGAGAAATGCATACTATTTGTTGTTTAGTTTGAAGTGTATACTTATTTGTTTAGTTAAAGTGCAGTAAATGTTTCCACTGCCTTCATTTCAAAAAAAAAAAAAACTGTTCTACCAAAACTTGCCTGATTGTAAATTATATAAATAATGACATCAATATGTAATTTTTCAGGCTATGATGCGTGGCATTTCATTTATTTAATTATTTTTTCTAATAATGTTACTTCACATATTTTTTGTTTTTTGGAGCATATAAAATGATAAACAATTTTTGAATTGTAATATATGTATGTCTCCAAGTCTTGTTGGAGAGGGGCTTCAAGCTCAAAATGTGTAGAAGACAGCCCTCAGGAATAGACTGGCAAGTTTAAATCAACTCTGAAGACCCACCTGTTCTCTTTTGCTTTCCATGCTCCTTAAGCCTGATATCTGCTATTTTAGCTGCTGCTACTATTTCACATATTATTTTACTGTCATGTATTCTGCACTTTCCACTGTATTTAATGTACTATTTCATGTAGTTTGTACTTTCCACGATATTTAGTGTGTTATTTATTATTTTACTGTATATTATGCATTTTTCTGTATTTGAAGTATTATTGACTTTCTTGTATTTATTGCATCTTGTAAAATGCTTTGTGATGGTATTCCACTATGAAAGGCACTATATAAAATAAAGATTGATTGAAGTGACAGACTGACTACCTCCCCCTTGTCATAAGAGTTGAGGAACCTCACTGGAAGGAGTTTGATTATGGGAAGGTTCAGAAATGGAAAGGAAAGAAGGATGTTCTGCACAACAGCTGAAAAAAGTGACTTGTGTAATGTAGGGACACATTGTTTCTACCAGATTTGTCTTAGTAGAGTTAATTTCAAAAGACATAATTCTTACTGACTGAATACTAAATTAAAATGTTGTTTTTGCATTTTTATTTGTTGTTGTTATTCAGAAACACAAGGTGAGTAAACTCTGTTGGCATGTATACAAATACTGTGGTTGTGTTGAATTCCAAATCATAAAACATATTGACCATCTCACTAAAGAAAATGTTCCCTAAAATTTTGGTACAGGGCCAAATTGATCTGCAATCAATAAGTCCTGGAGGAAACACTGCATTTCAAAAACTGTTTGTTAACTAGCCTCACGTGTGATTTATCAAATTGGTCCATCTGGTAAAATGACAAGTTGTAAGCAGTAATTTCTGATTATTTTTTTTTTTCTAGTCATCTTGAATTGCTTCTGAAAGTGATACAGAAATGCTCAGAATGCATCTGTTAGCATGCGCAACCCCAGAGCTTTTGGGTGCCTAGGCGGCCCCCAGACCTCCGAAAGATTGTTTTTACCCTAGGAGTTTTGTCAAAATGATCATTGGCCACTTTCACCCATGTAACAAGCCTCCTATGTTGAGAATGGCTTCTTTCAATGCAGCGAGTTTGTGCATTTGAGAATGGAAAGGAAGACTCATGAAATAAGTTGATGAGAAGCAATTACCCTCTTCAGTACAAATTAAAACAGGTGCTGCTTTTCATGTGAAAAATGAGAAAAAGCAAGTGAAAGTTTTTAAAGATATTTACGATATACATTCAAAAGTGAAATAGAATTAATATACTGGGCTGCAGTCAGATGATCAAAAGTTGGCATAAACACCCAGAGTGCCTTTTTGGTTAACACCCATGTTTTATACTCCTGGCACCACTGGACCATGACAGGTGGGATGTCTAACCTTTTGATCACCAATGTACTTCTTGCTTTGCCTTTCAGAGGTTGTTCAGATACATGTTGTTTGTGAGAAAGATTGATCACTATGAAAAATGTCTTCTGTACCTGGAGTCTGCTTGGATCAGTGAGCAATCTTTTTCAAGGTTTTCAATATGAATAGATAAATCTGTTATCATGGCAGTGGTGAAAAAATGACAGAAACACTTTATCAATAAGGATATCATTAGAAAACATTTTCCAGAAATGGAAGACAAATGGTAACTGTAAGAAATAGGAAACATACTGGATTGTGTTCTAAATCCAGCATCTTTTCTTTTCATATCTGATTGAAATGTAACTTGACCTCATATATTTTTTTTCTCATTGCAGTCCATTAATTTATGTTATCTGTTAACTTCAGATTAACAAGTCAGCCATATTTAATCCTCTTAAATGTTCAAACTTAGTGCCTCATTGTACAGTATACAGCTTTGGCCAAAATTTTCACATCACCTAGAATATTAGGATTTAGATAAAATACCCCCCCCCCATATATATATATATATATATATATATATATATATATATATATATATATATATATATATACAGTAGATGCCGCTTATTAGCAACCTCTCGGTTCCCAGCAAAAAGTTGTTATTAACCAGACATTGTTATAAAGCGAAAAGCCACACAGTGTATCTATATGGAAAAATTATGCATACTATAGTTGTAGAAACGGCGCACTGAAATACACATCTTGCTTCATTACAGTGTTAAAAAATAAATATGAAAAACAATAGGTTGCGCATGCAACCCTGGTTCCCTGAAAGAGAAAATAACCATCAAGGCATGGGACATTGCTGTCAGGCAGTAGGGATTGGCTGAGCTTTATAGCAAAGCTGCCGATAGGCCTCTGCGCGAGCTGACGTGTAAGCCCGCCCCCCTGGGAGCTTACTATATGCAGCGCGTGGAGACTCTCTTCCTCTTTTGATCTTCAGGACGTGAAGGCTTCCAGAGCGACCTCGAGGCTTGATGGTTATTTTCTCTTTCAGGGAACCGGGGTTGCATCCGCAACGTATCGTTTCCTTGCAAGTCGAAAATAACCATCAAGGTATGGGAACAGTGTACCCAAGCCATCGCGAGGGAGGATTCTCGGCAGTAGGACAGACTTGCGTCATAACGCCACTGTGTAGACAAAACATGGCACTGGCAAGAAGTGCCGAAGAGCGAGGTCCACCGCTCTGAGTTCCAGAGCATTGATGTGGGTTGACCCCCAGGGTCCTGACCACACTCCGTGGTTCCCTGAGCCGTTCCAGACTGCTCCCCAACCCTGGGTGGAAGTGTTGGTTGTAACAACCTCCCTTCGGAAGATGGGACCCAAGCGCATGCTGGTGGATGTTCGACGGAACTTTCCACCAGCGCAGTGCTTCCCAGCAGGTTCGGCATACTGTGAAACCTGCGGTGTTTGTCTCTCCGCGGATGCAACACGAAGGCATTGAACCAGGCCTGCAGAGGTCTCTGGTGTAATAAGCCCAAGGGAAGGGCTTGTGAGGCGGCAGCCATCAACCCCAGCAAGAGCTGACACAGCTCCTTGCTGGCTGTCCAGATGCAGACTTAAGAATTTGGTCTGTTGGCTTGGCACGAGGCGGCTCTTGTCTGAATTGATCTTCAGACCTAGCCGGTGAAGATGGTCTGTAACCATCACTGTGTGCTCTGCCAACTGCTCCTTCGAATGCGCACAGACGAGCCAGTCATCTAGATAGTTCAGCAGTCGGACGCCTTGAGCCCTCAAGGGAGCTAGGATAACATCCATACATTTTGAAAAGGTTCGAGGAGCTAGTGACAGACCAAATGGGAGGACACAAAACTCGTATACCCTGCTCTGAAATGCAAAACGTAGATAATTCCTGTGACCCGGGCAGATGGGAACGTGAAAGTACGTGTTTGTCAGGTCCACGGTGTTGAACCAGTCGCCATGTCAGACTGACTGGATGATGTGCCTGTGCGTAAGCATCCTGAACGATAACCTCCGCAGGTATTTGTTCAATACTCGCAGATCTAAAATAGGGCGGAACCCACTGTCCTTTTTGGGCACCAGGAAGTATTTGGAATAGAACCCCTAGTCGATCAGAGCAGAGTCTACTTGTTGAATGGCACGCTTCCTAAGCAATGCCTGTATTTCCTTCAGCTTAGGACTGAACCGAGTCCTTCACTGCAGTTACCACCACTCCCCAGAAGGGGGGAGGTTTTAACCGGAACTGAAGGGTGTACCTGGTGAGTATAGTTTTGCGCACCCAGGTGTCATTGGTGCATTGTTGCCAGAACTGGAGCTGTGGGACAGTGTAGGGGACTGTTAACATCTGCCTGGAGTTTTCAGGACTGTTTTGGCTGCGCTCGTTCACGAGGGGTGTGGCCTGCCACCCCCTCTAGGTCGCCACTCTCCGCGCTGTGGTCTTACAAAAGCTGGTTGGTCATGCGCTGATGGACCTGAAGGGGAGGTCTTACTACCCCATGGTTGCACCTGCTGCTGTGGCGGTGTCCTGCGCCATTGGAGTTCCTGAGGCCGCTTTGGCCAGAACGGCTTGTTTGGCCACATTTTTGCCATTTGCGGCGACGTCTCCCATGCCTTGATGGAGCGTTAGAGCATCTCCTCCACTGCCGGACCAAATGTGTGTCCCGGTGTAATTGGGGCATCCAGCAATGGGGCCTTATTAGGTTCCCATACTCTCATCTGAGAGAGCCAGAGCTGCCTTCTGGCCACCACCAGAGACGCGATGCTCCTACCCTGAGCCTTCGCGTTGAGCTGGGCCAGCTTCACCAGCAGCTGACTGACAGTCCCCAACTCGCTTCTGAGGGCCGCGGAAGGGCACTCAGGCAGGTCTCGAATGAGCGCCGTCTGGTAGACTGTCAACAAGCTGGCCAAATTTGACAGTCTAACCTCCTCCTTAGCCGCAGCATACCCCTTTTTTAGATGGACCTCTGTGGTCCTGCATTGCTTATTGGAGCATGTAGGATCTCTTGTCAGCCCTGATAATGTTGGCGTCTTCACCAACGTGGTGAACGCAGCGTCCACCAGTGGAAAGGACGCCAACCCAGCTTCACTTGCCCCTTGCATTGTAAAGGCCGAAGCCTTGCGAGAAGTCTCAGGAGCAGAGGCCGGGGCCCCTCAGGTGGAATGCACCTCCTTAGAAAAGTCTGGGAATGCTGGAAGCATCCTGGACTGAAGAGGCTGCACTGCACGCGTGTCCAAAGCCAACACAATGCGCGTCCTAACATATATATATATATATATATATATATATATATATATATATATATATATATAATATATATATATATATTATATATATTATGTACAAAAACCCCCAAATGTACACAATAACAAAACCCCCAAAATACACAATAAATAATAACAATAATTATAGTAATAAGGAAAGAACACAAGAGTAAACAAAAACGCAATGCCGAAGCAAAGCGTGAAGGAATATGTAATGTAATATAAATATATATATACACAATTATATAAACCAAAAATACAAATAATGAGTGCAACTGAAATAAACTCGGAGAAAGGGCTAAAAAAAAAACAGCTTCTGAAGCCTAAGCTTAATGAGTGCAATCAATGCCAAGCTCTAATAACCTACAGCTACCAATGCTGAAGACAAAAGAGGAAGAGAGTCTACGTGAGCTGCGTATAGTAAGCTCCCAGGGGGGCGGGCTTACACGTCAGCTCGCGCAGAGCCCTATCGGCAGCTTTGCTATAAAGCTCAGCCAATCCTACTGCCTGACGGCAATGTCCCATACCTTGATGGTTATTTTCGACTTGAAAGGGAACACCAAATATCAGAACAAGCAGCTGTTTACCAATACGGATGTGTAAAACAAGAACTTATACACAGTACTGTATTGTACACATAGTACTACAACAACATGATATCAATATCCTTAAAACCAGTAAACAAACTTGGTTAATACAGAAGCATTATTTTAAAAGAAGCAGCTGTCCAATGTTGTCCTTTCTCCTGCTCTGTGTCTCTCTACCACTTTATCCCTGACTTGTTCGAAAGTTCCTTGGTCTTCATGGTTGCTTTGTTGGATTACTATGTGAGTTGCAGCTTGAAAGTCTTTATATACTTGAGGGAAATGATCAACAAGTTAAACCACTTTGAGTACACACAGGCTGAAACCATTACACTAATTTTGTGACCTTTCAAACAAGTCATTTGCACCTGAGCTGTTTAGGGCTGCAGTAGCAAAGGGGTTGAATAACAACATGTAATCAAAGAAACTACAAAATAATATTGCAAAACTTTACTGGAAGCCATAATAGTAGTACGGTATTTCATGTTAGATTTCTAAAAGTCACATTAAGTAAAAGGTGGTATGTAAATCAATATGCTAGGGTAACATTATTCAGCAGGTTTCATTCAACTTTATAAAGCAAAATGTATTAATTCTATAGGGTGATGCAACACTTTTTGACAAAACTGTAAACTTAAAATTAATTAATATATGACCCCCATACATCATATGTAAAATACCCCCCTACCAATTTATAATAATACCCTGCATAAATTGAACAAAAAATTAAATTAATGTCTGCTGTTATAGCAATTACCGAGTTCTTCTGACAAACACAAATCCTGATATCATTAAAAAGTTCTGCATTGCTGTGACAGAAATACAATGAATCTTGGTTGTAAATCTCCCTCCCGAGCTGTGAGGGTGCTAAGCAGCGAGGAAAGAGTACTTTGGACAGGCTAGCCTAACAGTTCTTTCCCCAGGTCGGGAAGTCTGTCAGTCTGGAAGAAGGTGCGACTCTGTTGCAAGAATGTATTGAACCAGAAGGCAAACAATGGCACATTGTAAAGGAAGCTGCATTTGTTTACCAAGGGGTCATGCGTGACAGCATATAAGGAGGACGGAGAATCATAATCTGTTCCTTTGCTTTGGCTTGTAGTAAGACTCAGAAAGACGGTGAAGGTGTATTTTTTGTGTTGTGTTTTTGTTTGTTTGTAATTGTCTCTTGTATTGTACGTTACCAGACAGTTAACACAGTTACGGAGCTATCTCCAGCACCTGCATGAAACTAGACAACATTGCACCTTTGTCACAAATATAAACTGTATCACCCACCATGAGCACTACTATTGTGGGACGGATATTTGTTTATTATTTGAGAGCACCTGTTCTTGTTATATACCCCAGGCTGTACACATTTGTGTGTACTGCCGGGGAACTATTGTTTGGTTGCCAGTCCTGCAACTACAATAAAAACATTTCTAAAAACTGGATTACAATTATCTCTATCTGCTTCTTTCACACACTGCATCAACTCTGCACCTGTTTACAATAAACCACTTTGCCACAATTGTTTATTAATCTTAGCATGTACATTCACCGTGAGTTTGTTTTAACCTTCAATGAATCTCTCGCGATAGATGAGTTACACAGAAACCACTCAAGAATTCTAGTCAAGTTGAAGAAGTTTTTGCAAGAATATGATGTTGTTATACTGTTAGTTGGGTTAAAGATTATTTTTTTAAACGACCCTACTAGGTGACAGTGAGATACAAATGGAGCACTTCTATGAATATTCTAATATTGTGGTGCTAAAGGGTTACACTTGTTAGACAACATTTGATGATATTTTGCCTCTCAAAATCTGTTATTTTCTCTGGCCACATACCTGAGTCATTTGAGTAGCACAAGTCATTCGTAAAATTTTGGAGATGGGCTGTTGCAGAGTTGTCTTCTTTTTCTCATGGTGAGTGACTGCAAATTCCAACAGTGATAAAGTTGCGCCTTTGTCCAGGCTGTTAGACCTGCTGTTAAATTCTTCTGGTGAAAGTACATCATTTTTGATACTTAAGCTGCTTGTTTCTCTTTTGTACTATTTTTTTTTCTGTCTCCCTTTTCTCTTTCTGATTTTGAGAGCCAGATTTATGGTGATGCATTTTTTAAAAGGCATTAGCCTCCAATAATACCTGACCTTTTGTGCATTTAGCGTGATGTATGACATACACTTTGAAGGGTGCACAAGCACTCCCAGATAGTGTGTTACTGTGTGACTCGTCACATGAACAACTATTGTTGTACCACTTTAATACGTTTATATATATATATATATATATATATATATATATATATATATATATATATATATATATATATATATATATACATATATACAAACGTGCTCAAATTTGTTGGTACCCCTCCACAAAAAAAGAAGAATGCACAATTTTCTCTGAAATAACTTGAAACTGACAAAATTGTCATCCACCATTGTTTATTCCACATTTAATAGAAATCAGACTTTGCTTTTGATTTTTTATTCAACATAATATTGTAAATAATAAAACACATGAAAATAGCATGGACAAAAATGATGGGACTGCTAACCTAATATTTTGTTGCACGACCTTTAGAGGCAATCACTGCAATCAAACGTTTTCTGTAGCTCTCAATGAGACTTCTGCACCTGTTAACAGGTAGTTTGGCCCACTCTTCCTGAGCCAACTGCTCCAGCTGTTTCAGGTCTGATGGGTGCCTTCTCCAGACTGGACGTTTCAGCTCTTTCCATAGATGTTCGTTAGGATTCAGAACAGGACTCATAGAAGGCCACTTCAGAATAGTCAAATGTTTTATTCTTATCCATTCTTGTGTGCTTTTAGCTTTGTGTTTTGGGTCATTATCCTGTTGGAGTACCCATGACCTGCGACTGAGACAGAGCTTTCTAACACTGGGCAGTACGTTTTGCTCCAGAATGCCTTGTTAGTTTTGAAATTTCATTGTGCCCTGCACAGATTCAAGGCACCCTGTGCCAGGCGCAGCAAAGCAGCCTCAAAATATAACCGAGCCGCCGCCATGTTTCACTGTAGGTATGGTGTTCTTTTCTTTGAAAGCTTCATATTTTCATCTGTGAACATAGAGCTGATGTTACTTGCCAAAGAGCTCCAGTTTTGACTCATCTGTCCAAAGGACATTCTCCCAGAAGGATTGTGGCTTGTCAACATGCATTTTAGCAAATTCCAGTCTGCCTTTTTTATGTTTTTCTTTCAAAAGTGGAGTCCTCCTGGGTCTTCTTCCATGGAGCTCACTTTCGCTCAACAAGCGATGGATGGTGCGATCAGAAACTGACGTATCATCACCTTGGAGTTCAGCTTGTATCACTTTGGCAGTTATTCTTGGTACTTTTTCTACCATTCGCACGATCCTTCTGTTCAATTTGGGGTCGATTTTCCTCTTGCGGCCGCGCCCGGGGAGGTTGCCTACAGTTCCATGGACCTTAAACTTCTTAATAATATTTGCAACTGTTGTCGCAGGAACATGAAGCTGCTTGGAGATGGTCTTGTAGCCTTTACCTTTACCATGCTTGTCTATTATTTTCTTTCTGATTTCCTCAGACAACTCTCTCCTTTGCTTTCTCTGGTCCATGTTCAGTGTGGTGCACACAATGATACCAAACAGCACAGTGACAAATTTTCTCCATTTAAATAGGCTGAATGACCGATTACAAGATTGGAGACATGCGTGATACTAATTAAAGAAACTAATTAGTTTGAAATATCACTATAATCCAATTATTTATTATCTTTTCTAAGTGTTACCAACAACTGTGTCCAGGCCATTTTAGAATATCTTTGTAGAATAAGCAATAATTCATCTCTGTTCACAGCTTCTTTTTTATTCTATGACATACCAAAGGCATGCAAGTATACATGATAAAACAGCTTCTAATTTCATCATTTTTCAGGAGGAATGAAGTATTATTTCAATGAGCTGTAAGGGTAACAACAAATTTGAGCATGTCTCTCTCTCTCTCTCTCTCTCTCTCTCTCTCTCTCTCTCTCTCTATATATATATATATATATATATATATATATATATATATATATATATATATATATATATACATACACATATATATACAGTACTGTGCAAAAGTTTTAGGCAGGTGTGAAAAAATGCTGTAAACTAAGAATGCTTTCAAAAATAGACATGTTAATAGTTTATATTTATCAATTAACAAAATGCAAGGTGAGTGAACAGAAGAAAAATCTACATCAAATCAATATTTGGTGTGACCACCCTTTGCCTTCAAAACAGCATCAATTCTTCTAGGTACACTTGCACACAGTTTTTGAAGGAACTCGGCAGGTAGGTTGGCCCAAACATCTTGGAGAACTAACCACAGTTCTTCTGTGGATTTAGGCAGCCTCAGTTGCTTCTCTCTCTTCATGTAATCCCAGACAGACTCGATGATGTTGAGATCAGGACTCTGTGGGGGCCATACCATGACTTCCAGGACTCCTTGTTCTTCTTTACGCTGAAGATAGTATGTGTGTATGCTGTATGTTTGGGGTCGTTGTCATGCTGCAAGAATAAATTTGGGGCCAGTCAGATGCCTCCCTGATGGTATTGCATGATGGATAAGTATCTGCCTGTACTTCTCAGCATTGAGGAGACCATTAATTCTGACCAAATCCCCAACTCCATTTGCAGAAATGCAGCCCCAAACTTGCAAGGAACCTCCACCATGCTTCACTGTTGCCTGCAGACACTCATTCGTGTACCGCTCTCCAGCCCTTCGGCGGACAAACTGCCTTCTGCTACAGCCAAATATTTCAGATTTTGACTCATCAGTCCAGAGCACTCTCTGCCATTTTTCTGCACCCCAGTTCTTGTGTTTTCATGCATAGTTGAGTCGCTTGGCCTTGTTTCCACGTCAGAGGTATGGTTTTTTGGCCGCAAGTCTTCCATGAAGGCCACTTCTGACCAGACTTCTCCAGACAGTAGATGGGTGTACCAGGGTCCCTCTGTTTTCTGCCAATTCTGAGCTGATGGCACTGCTGGACATCTTCCGATTGCAAAGGGAAGTAAGCATGATGTGTCTTTCGTCTGCTGCAGTAAGTTTCCTTGGCCGACCACTGCGTCTACGGTCCTCAACGTTGCCCATTTCTTTGTGCTTCTTCAAAAGAGCTTGGACAGCACATCTGGAAACCCCTGTATGCCTTGAAATTTCTGCCTGGGAGAGACCTTGCTGATGCAGTATAACTACCTTGTGTCTTGTTGCTGTGCTCAGTCTTGCCACGATGTATGACTTTTGACAGTAAAGTGTTTTCAGCAACCTCACCTTGTTAGCTGAGTTTGGCTGTTCCTCACCCAGTTTTATTCCTCCTACACAGCTGTTTCTGTTTCAGTTAATGATTGTGTTTCAACCTACTTATTGAATTGATGATCATTAGCACCTGTTTGGTATAATTGTTTAATCATACACCTGACTATATGCCAACAAAATCCCTGACTTTGTGCAAGTGTACCTAGAAGAATTAATGCTGTTTTGAAAGCAAAGGGTGGTCACACCAAATATGGATTTGATTTAGATTTTAATATATATATATATATATATAAAAATTCAAATGTGTGCAATGTAAAGGAGATTTGCAATTCTAGCTGGAGAACAAAGGGGTTGTTAATGAACTTGGCCACGCAGCTTTGATGTTAGGGGAAGATGCAGAAATGCACATTTTTGTTATGAGTAGAAAAGCTGACTATTGGACTAGTATTCAAGGATACATGCTCCTTTTTGTTCTCCAGGGGAATGGAAATGAACACTTTAAGCTGTGACACAATGGAATGGGTTTATAAAGGTCTTCTACTTTTTATTTCCTCTCACCAAATATTTGTGGACATGGACTTTGAAGCAAAGACCTTGTAGATACAGAGTTACTTGAAGCATATTTTCATTTCACTTACACAGAGTAAAGGAATGCAAAGCAGCTTAAATTGCTTAAATAAGAAGCTATTGAAAGGAACGAAATGCTTCATGTTTTTATTAAGTATAAAAATAGATTTATTGTTTTTTAATTCAGCATTCATTCAGTTTTCATATACATTTAATATATGATGTATCTTTCACTTACTGTAGGTTAACCCTAACCCTAATGCATACCCTTTACAAAATATATTCTGTAGAAATTTAATTCAAAGAATGTGCAGTAGCGTGTATCAACTTTAAATAGGCATGTGATAAAAAAAGAAAGAATCAATGCAGAAAGTTTCCCTCCTGATCTGAAAGAGTGCCGGGTAAGGTTGATAGTACAATTCCACATCACTGGTTGACTCGGAGGTGGGCAGAAACCAGAAGTCGGACATCTTGGTGTAACTGCAAGAACTCTAAACAACTGCACTGCAATCAGATACAGGTCAGGCAACGATTGAATAAACCATGGCAACGGCCTGGTTGCAGGGAGGAATTTTTTGGCACGAAGGGGACGCAGTTGTGTGAGTACAACCCCCTTGCACTGAAATGAGGTGATCCGGAGCCTAACCCAGTAGACACGGGGCGCAAGGCAGGACAACACCCTGGGTGGGACGTCAATTTAGAGAGGCAGCACTACACCCTGGATGGGACGCCAGTCGATCACAGCGCAACTAAGGGCCAATTTAGAGAGGCCAATCCACCTATCTAGCATGTCTTTAGATTGTGTAACGAAACCGGAGTACCCGGAGAAAACCCACACGAACACGAGGAGAACATGCAAACTCCACACAGACAGGCCCCTGAGGCCAAAATCAAACCCAGGCAGCAGTACTCAGCACTGCGCTGCCCTTAACTCAATCAGATATCATAAATACAAGGTTCATAAAGTTTTTCTGAGTTTAACATCATTTTCTATGTTGATAACTAATAACCAACTAAAAATAAAGTTTTTGAATTAACAATTTATTTAACTGTATAATAACAAAAATCTAAATTATACTCGCTTTTATAGGTAAGCTCTGAACCATAACCTTTCTTATTCAGTAACATATATATATATATATATATATATATATATATATATATATATATATATATATATATATACACACACACACACACTGAATAAAACAATGCCAACAGTATAAGTTGCAGGAAGGACCAGTCAAGAGTTGTTTCTTGCTTTATACCGTTATGGTGTTATTGTGTCTTTGTCTTTGTGCTTGCTTCTAAATATGGTCCATTATGCAGTGAAAAAATTAAGCTGACAAATTGTTTTTGATTCAAAAACACTTTATATACAAGGTAACCCTTTAATACAATCATATAAGCATGAGGTTATATGATTGCATCCTGCCTCTAACACCAACTGTAGCAGGGTAGCCAAAGTGAGGAGACTCAGAGTCAGAAAGTGCAGCATATAAAATACTTTTAATTAAATAATAATCAACACACAAAACAAAAAGGCACGATGGCCAAATAAAAAAACACACAAAACAATCTAAACAATAACTAATAAACAACTAACAAAAACACTGCTAACACACTCTCACACACCGCTACCAAACAAATGCTCTCACTCTCACAAACACTCACCAACTACAACTCCCAACCACTCTCCATTTATACAGGTGCCTGGACTAATTGATTAATTAACACCTCATTAATACAGGCACATTTTTTCACACTGGAAGCTTAATTCCAAATGGTCTCTTGTTGGTTACTAGTTATGATGTTAGAACATTTAAAATTCTTACAAATTACCAAAGAGAGGAAAAACACTGGTCTCTCTCTTGCTGCCATTAGTTATAACTAGCCATAAATTAAGCTGTGTACAGTGACAGTGCAGATTGTGATATGGATTGTGCCACCTACCTACACAATACGTGTGATGGGCATAGTGGGGGGGGGGGCTTAAGCACCCCAAGCCTTATGGCAGAACCGCCTCTGTCTATAGTCAACACCATTGTTAACCTTACAAGTAGGGCCTGTTTGTATATTTTGTATACTTTTCTGTGTCTTTTGATATCATTCTTGGTATAAACTGCTTTCATTGCATTTATAGTCTTTTGTAAACTTTGCTATTTAATCAGAACTGTACTTGTGTTTTACTGATGTGTGTGTATTGGCAAGCTAACGTTCAAATTTACATAGAGCATATCTTATTAAAGTTCAGTCCTAAGAAATTGCTGGATCATATCAATTTTAATTCTGATGAACGCCAAAATTCGTTTTCTTTCTGTTTAAGTTGAATATATCTGACTTTTGCACCTGTTAAGGTTTAATTATGCAGCGGCATAACTATGGAGGATAATAAAATTATACCATGTGGTTGTTTTCATTAAAATGCCATTTTCATTTCCACCTCGCTGCTACTCCCAGTGAAGCTGCTGCTTACCACATGTAATT
Organism: Polyodon spathula; assembly: GCF_017654505.1. Lineage (NCBI taxonomy): Eukaryota > Metazoa > Chordata > Actinopteri > Acipenseriformes > Polyodontidae > Polyodon > Polyodon spathula. Next base: position 20,400,136 of record NC_054535.1, on the reverse strand, counting down.
TCTTAATTTCTTACTCTGCTGCTTGAATTTGAATTACTGTATTAATTTTAATAAAACTCGGTCATATCTGAAATCGATTAACCTTTTTAAAATGACTCTGCATTTTCAATATGACTGATTTTCTCTGCCTGGTGTAGCATGCCAAAGGAATCTCTTTTTATAATCCTGTGCACATTTGATTTTAATTAGCAGCAATTGACAAAGTTACGGAAAACAGAAACCAAAGTGCTTTATTGTTTTGTTAAAATGTTATTTCTAATATTCAGTCTTGTTATTTCAACTGATTCGAAGAGGGAGCTTAGACAGGTTTAACAACTAAACCTAACCCTAACCTCAACGCTAAACCTCACGCTAACCCTGATACAATTCTGTACTTATATATATCATGCAAAAAGAACATTTCAGTTTCATTACTAAAGTTCCATAGCTGCCACAACATTGGCTTACAACAGGGCTTCTCAAACTCGACCCTGGGGACCCCGTGTGGCTGCTGGTTTTCATTCCAACCAAGCTCTCAATTACTTAACTAGACCCTTAATTGAATGGATAATTTGCTTAATTAGACCTTTTTACTTGTTTTCAGTTTCAGACTGAGTTTGAGAAGCCCTGGCTTACAACATCTGACCTTTCAAAAACCACACAGATAGGAGAAATAATGTGTGACACTGATGGAAAATACCTATAAATGACAAGCCCAACAATGTATTTTCCTCACTCAACCTATTTCAGGAATGATTGATTTATTTGATCCTTTTAAATCTATGCATTTAACCAGGACCACAGTTAATGGGATGAACACCTAGTAGCAACTCATAGCATTAAATCAAACAAAAACTGCAAACAATAATAATCCGTCCAAGATAAGGCCTTGAATGAACTGTTCTGCATCAAACCTTGAAGATACAAGGCCTCAGTCTGAAAGGAACCTTGGCAACTAAAATATGAGCTAAAAAATGTACTTGTTGTTGAAGTTACTGTAAAAAAGTTGCCACTTTGAAAACAGTTGAGTCAATCTCAAGCTTCACAGGCACACTCATAGAGTGGCATCAGTACTGAAATGAATAGGACCTAAAGGCACCATACAAATGCACTGGGTGCAAAATAAAACATGGGGGGCCCTGGAAATTACTTCACTGATGTGCCAGCATCAGGGGGATGAAGGGACAAAACTGCACCCGGGCCCAGACCAGCCCAACCCAGCCCTGAATCATTTTCTTTGATTGGCTAAATGTAAAAAATATATAGGTGCCGCCTAATCTACTGGGACTTGAAAAATAAACCGCAGCAGGGTAGTATTGTGGACTGTCAATCAAAGCACAAATTTTGTAAATCGTAGCAAACAGTTGTCTTTCTGTAGGCGGGACGCAAAGTGAGAGCTCTGGCAATAGGTCAGTTTTAAGGTCATGTGCTTACTCTGCTAGCTGATATGATACTAACCAACGGATGCTAAAAATTTAATATTTAAAAAAAAAAAATGACATGCTTTTGGGATATTCATTTGTTAAGTGTGTTCATAAAATGTTATTTTCGTTTGAGGATGTTTGTACTAAGGGCTAAGTTTTGCGATGCAAATAGAAATGTTTGCACACTAACTTTTGTTCTTGATAACATTAGTTTAAAAATCCAATTTATGCCTATTATTAATATGTTTTTGTGCTTATTTGAAGCCATTAATAAGTTTAAATATTAACTAAATCAAGTTATTAATCAAATTGATTCATCTTGTTACATAATTGATTTATTTAAATGACTGGATATACTGTTACTTGATTGATTACTGTCTTGTTCACAGTCATCTTAAAATAACATTATAATATGTTTTGAGACATATTAAAATAAAAATTAAAAAAAAAAAAAAAAACATTTTTTTTGATTAATTCAAATTTTGCTGTTGATTTATTTATTTTTAAAATGTTTTTTTTTTTTTTTTTTTAGGTTGTGCTGCAGGTTCTTTTACTTATTTATTTTTATTGTGGGTGGTGGCCAAGTAAATCCTATCAATGCACTGGTTGGAAAACAAATAATCAGCCACTAACAAAATGTGATAGCTGTGTGACAGATAAGAGTTCAACAATCTGACAGCAGGACAGACACCAGTACAGCCATAAAGGGAACACAATATAGTTGAAAGTAACATTGAAGTCTGCAAGAATAGTTACATACTAAAATGTAGCAATGTTCATGAGGACAACAGATATCCATATTACATGTGATCAGGTCACGTCCCCTCAAATCTTGGAAGCACAACCTTGGAAACAAGATACACAGCATAATATGTGCTGGAATTTTTGAGAATTACGAGAATTACGAGTAGTTTTGAGAATTACGATTATACTGTAAATTTACAGTATAATTGTAAATCTCAAAAAACTACTCACTTCTAAATCTTTTGTAGTCATTTTTGTATTACTTTAGTATAAATGCATGTTAATTTGGATTCATATGTTGTTTTTTTCTGACTTTATGTGAATGAAAAGACACAAAAGCTCCCATTTTCTCATTGGAAATAGTGATATTTCAAAATATCACTGTCCTGGTCACAAAACAAAGTTTGTGGGGAATAATAACCATTTTCTATACTTTTGAAGCATAAGCAATTAGGAAATAACACTTACTGCCCAGGAACAAAAATGGTGTTACATAGTGTTATCAGTGGTCATCTCAAGATTTCCCTGAGTAGATCACCTGGTGAAAGCATGGCAGTGTGGTTTGCAGGGTATCATTCGGGTTCAGGTTCTGCAGGCTGTGTAAAGTCACTGGACTTCACTGGGGTGGCGCATTACAACTTGCACTCTTGGGGGATAGGGAGGCAAGGCCCGACAGACTGTTTCTCCTAATTCGTTACAGCAGGCCCTACTGACCAAGCATCTGGTAATGGACAACTGCAAGCCTGTCCTTTGTCCTCCAGAGACCGGTAGGTCGCTGATATCCATTCTCGAGTTCTTTGGCGTAAAATAGGAAATTGGCTTTGTAATGAGACTGGAAGACACCAACTGAACCTTCAGTTCTCCTGAGCTGTGTGAGGACGTGCTGTAATGAGGGAACATGGACATTTGAATTGGGGATAAACTAATTAAGCACTTCAAATTTAAAAAGGAAAAAAATGGACTTAGAAGTGACCAGCCGGAACTTAGACTAGAATTTTTCTCTGAGACATATCCAGAATTGTACATGTAACATTTTCTCAAACTAAATATACTGCATGATTACATCCTGTTATGTTTTGGTGTAAACATTTTTTTATATTACATTATAACACTTCACTATGAATTCACATCCTTTCTTAACAGTTAGTGAGTGCTTTATATTCAAAGAATCTTGTAACAATAAAAGTTGCTTACAGTGCTCACCCGTTATAACATGCCTCGTTATAGTGCAGAATTGGTTATAACACGCTTGGATCGTGGTTCCCATTTGCTTCACAATGCCATTATAATAGCCCTTTTCTACTCGTTATAAGGCGGACTACAAATAGCACGGTCTTGTAACTATGGCTCCCCACTATAGCATTATAAAGGGTGAGCACTGTATATATATATATATATATATATATATATATATATATATATATATATATATATATATATATATATATATATATATGTGTGTGTGTATGTGTGTGTGTGTGTGTGTGTGTGTGTGTGTGTTTTCTGCTTAAAAAAGCCAACTTCCCAATGTTTCAGTATGTTTAACATGACTTTGCCAAGGGAAAGTGTGTTTGAAAGCAAACAGTGGAGGTATTTATTTATAGGCTTTTGATGCCATGGTAACCAAACTCACTTATTTCTATGTAAATCTGTTTGATGTCATGTACTACATAGTTAATTATGTAACTATCTACTGTTCCTTTCTATTTAAGCCATCAGACACCATGGTATTTAGTCTATTTATCCATGGATTGTATTTTATTCTTCTTTATTATACATTATCTAATTGCTAGTTGTGCATGGCTTGTTTCTTATCAAGGAATACAGTGCTTTGCAGAAGTATTCAACCCCTACAAATAATGTCACATTTTGTTGAATTACAAATAATGTATCAAATTATATAGAATATATATATATATATATATATATATATATATATATATATATATATATATATATATATATATATTCAAAGCTGTAGTGGTTAAATTGAACACTGTTATATGAGGAGGAGGTTAAATGTCAGCAAAACTTGCAAAGAAAATGTAGAGAATGAAATTTACTGGATGCATAAGTATTCAGCCCCTTAAGTCAATACTTTGTAGAAGCACCTTTTGCAGCACTTACTGCTATGAGTCTTTTTGGATAGGTCTCTACAAGCTTTGCACAGTAGGATGGTGATATTTTTGAAAATTGCTCCAGTTCTGATAAGTTTGCTGGGGATCGTCGATGGACTGCAATCTTCAAGTCTCACCATAAATTTTCAGTTAGGACTTTGACTGGGCCTTGCAAGAACATTCATTCATTCTCTTCTTGTTCAACCACTTCAGTGTGACTTGGGCTTTGTGCTTCGGGTCATTGTCCTGCTGAAATGTGAATTTCCCACCACAGTGTCTGGGTGGTATGATGCATCTTCCACATCTTAATGATGGGCTTCACTGTGCTGAGAGGGATAATCAGTGCTTTTGAAATTTTCTTGTACCCTTCTCCTGCTCTGTGCCTCTCTATCACTTTATACCTGACTTTGAAAGCTCCTTGGTCTTCATGGTTGCTTTGTTGGATCACTATGTGAGTTGCAGCTTGAAAGTCTTTATATACCTGAGGGAAATTATCTACAAGTTAAACCACTTTGAATTCACACATGCTGAGACCATTTCACTAATGTTGTGACCTTTCAAACAAATCATTAGCACCTGAGCTGATTTAGGGCTTCAGTAGCAAAGGGGTTGAATACTAATGCAACTGAGATTAATCTGTTTTTCTCTGTAAATCTTACTTGTTTATATTGTATATGCATTTTTTACTTTATCAATGTGGAGTAGTTTGTGTAGATTCTACATGTAAAGTCTAATTTGCAAGCGTCATGGAGTCAATCAAATCATGTGAAAGTGGCCAAAAGGCTTCTATGTTCACAGTGTTTTAAAAAATTTTTTGCCCTGTTTGGGGTTCATCAGTGCAGTGTGTATCTGTACTCCAACTAGTGTAAAGCTCAGGCAATGCTGAAATGTGCATATTCCGATCATTACCTATCATTATATGTATATAGTATCAGAGGGAAAGGAGGAGGTGTAGCATACTAGGGTGAGTAGAAAAGATGTAGTCTATTAGGGAGTTGCAGGACTACATTTCCCAGAATGCCTCGGGGTTACCAGGAGCCAGAGGGTAGAGAGGTGACCACCTCCACCGCAGCCCGACCACAACCCAAGTGCCACATTCTGGTACCTACACATCGGGACTGGGTCCAATGTCAGACGCAGTCTGACATCATCAAAAAGACGTCAAGCAGTCACTAGTCGTTTTTTCTCTGGCCGAGTGAGACTAATAGGAGCCGAGAGAAGCTGAAAAAAGGGGCGGATCTGAACAATACACAAAATATAATAATAATAATAATAATATGGATATAAACAAACAAGATAGCAGCTTCCGCATCTAGTGCTCAAATAATATCACAGAAAGTTGCAGAGCTTTTTGCAATGCAATAGTAATAAAATAATTATTTGGATCACATTATTGAGGAGTTTGGTGATAAAACGAATGATCAGGAGAGGATTTATCAGTATGCATTACTATGAAGAGATACATGATAAATACAACGAACAAGGGATGGAGCTTGGCTGGAGATGCAGTACTGGGTGTCCTGTTGATGTGCATTGCCTTTTAAACCTGTTTTACTGTGAAAAAAAAAAAAAAATTCCTTTGTTACGGAATTTTGTTTGTCGTGTATAGCTTTTTTTAACTGGTTTGGACCTCTGCGCTCCTACCGTCCACTGACTAAAATAAATTGGACCTGACGCTCCTGGCAGGTGCTGAGTAAATGCACTGTAAGAGGGGGAGTTGTGCTTTCAGGGAAAGGAGGGGGAGTCGGCCTTGTAATGGCTGGGTGTGCTATGCACAAGGGGGAGGATGTGTGGCAGATTAGGGGGAGTAGAAAAGTTGTAGTCCAGGAGTGAGCTGCAGGACTATATTTCCCAGAATGCCATGGGGTTACCAGGAGCCAGATATCTATATATATATATATATATATATATATATATCTATATATATATCTATATATATATATATATATATATATATATATATTAGTACTGTGCAAAAGTTTTAGGTAGGTGTGAAAAAATGCTGTAAAGTAAGAATGCTTTCAAAAATAGACATGTTAATAGATTACGTTTATCAATTAACTAAATGCAAAGTGAGTGAACAGAAGAAAAATCTAAATCAAATCCATATTTGGTGTGACCACCCTTTGCCTTCAAAACAACATCAGTTCTTCTAGGTACACTTGCACAAAGTCAGGGATTTTGCATATAGTCAGGTGTATGATTAAACAATTATACCAAACAAGTGCTAATGATCATCAATTCAATATGTAGGTTTAAACACAATCATTAACTGAAACAGAGACAGCTGTGTAGGAGGAATAAAACTGGGTGAGGAACAGCCAAACTCAGCTAACAAGGTGAGGTTGCTGGAGACATTTTACTGTCAAAAGTCTTTATTTCTTTATAATAATAATAATAAAGAAATAAATAAATAAAATTATTATTATTGCAAACATATTTATTTATTGGTGTCTTACTCTTTCTTATTATAATTTATCTGTTGAATAGTCTGTGTAGTATTGAGTCTGAGTGAAACTTGTTTTTGGAGGCGGGGCATCATTCAAGCAGACAGGGAGTGGATTAGCTGTTGCGGAAAGAACTGACAGGGTTGGGAGTTTGACTGGCTGGTTTTGAGGGAGGGTGTTGTTTGGATCCAGCCGATGACAGAATTGGGGACCAATCGTGTCTTCCCTGTTGATTTGCTGTCCAGTAGCTGCGAATTGAGCCTTCATTACTGAGTCCTATCACAGATCACGGTTTCGCTTGTCTCTAGACCAGCATCAGAAAGTATTTTTAAGTAGTTTTTTATGTTATCAAATTAGTTGTAGATTAGAATGTTAAGGACGAAAGCCGGTATTTATGTGTGGATTGATTTTAAAATGTAAATCACAGTTACGCACTTCAATGTTCCAGTGGGCATCTATGCAAAAGAGAAGCCTGCTAAATCTGGAAGCTGATTGGCTGCTGAAAAGGCCCATATAGATAACATCAGTGCCATGCTGTGATAAAGAGAGAAAGGATCGATGTTGTAAATCTTCCTCACGATCAGCAAGGGCGTTGTGTAAGGATGGTGCTATGCTGCCTCCTAGATGGACCATCTTAATGGTAGGTGAAAACTGGAAGGTGACCATATTAGGGGGAGCGTGTATTTGCACGTATCCGAAACGACTCCATTGCGATCAGCTGCGGGATGGCCCTCTATTGGAGAAACCATGACGACAGGTTGATTTCAGGGAGGAGGTCATGGGTACAAAGGGGAAACAGTAACGTCAGTACGTCGTTTTGCGCTGAACAAACATAACCTGATGGCCAGAGCCTGTAGTTTGTTGTTTTTTGTTACATGTGTGTTTTTCTGTGTTGAGCACTACGGAACTGTCACTATTGAGTTAGCAAGCACCCCAGAGCACTTTACTGCACAGCACCACGTCTTGCACCACAGTCCCCGGAACGGAGCATGCACTATTTCGTGCACGGATGATGCGGGACCGAGCAAGTTCATCGGACTATTGTTATTATAATTATTATTTTTGGGTCTGCAAGCCCACCGTGTACCCCCCAATACCATTGCTGGTTAAGTGGCGGATTACTTTTGTTGTTTTTATTAAAATACACTGACTGTTTTTTGGAGAAATACTGCCTGGACATTACTTTTATTTACTGCACCACTTATACCTGACACATGCTCATCATACCATTGGGCGACCACATGTGCTCTGTGCATGGGGGTATTGTCATCTTAGAAGACACCCCCTCACGGCAGGAAAGAAATGGGGCTGCAATATGGCGTGAAGATGATCATTCAGTACTATTTGTAACGATTAGCATTGACCTTGCCTTCTAAGGGGATGAGTGCAGCCAAACCGTACCAGGAAAATGCGCCCACAACATTACAGAACTACCAGAACCCTTCACTGTTGGAACCAAGCACTCAGGGCTATAGAGTACTATAGGTTGGCGCCACACGTGCACTCGTCCATTTGTCAAGAACATGGTGAAGGATGATTCATCTGACCATATCACATTTCTTCACTGCTCGGTGGTCCATTGCCTGTGCTCATTGCACCACTGTACTCGCAAACGTGCACTGCCAGGTGTGATGAGCGGTTTGTGCACTGCAACTTGACTATGGTATCCACTCTGTGGAGTTCTCGGCAGACCATTTTTGATGAAACTGGCTGCTCGCACCCCAGGTTGAAATTTGCAGTCAATTGCTCTGCAGTTGCTCACCTGTTTTGCCTTGCACTTCGAATTAATACACGGATATCATGATCCTGGAGTATGCGCTTCCACTCTCTGTTGCCCTTTGCCGATGTCTTTCCCTCGGAGTTCCATGCAGACATCACCTTAGACATCGTTGCTTGTGATGCATCAGCAAGTTGAGCTGTCTTGGTCACTGAAGCTCCTGCCAAACTCACCCTTCTTTCAAAGTCACTGAGATCTCCTCTTGCAGCCATGCTATCCATAATTATAGGCAACCAGGCCTGTCCAGCATTTTTTTATATATGACCCTAAGCATGCTGGGATGTTATTTGCTTAATTAACACATGAGCCACACCTGTGTAGAAGCCCTTGCTTTCAATATACTTGGTATCCCTCATTTACCCAGGTGTTTCCATTTTTTTGTCCACTACCTGTATGTTTCATATTGCAATTGTTATCATATTTTTCTGTGTTTTGGAAGACTTCGATATTGTCAATACGTGCACAATATCAATTTTCATATCACTCACCCTTACTAAAAACTATTAAAAATATGTTGTTTTTTTTCTTCTTGACTTATAGGACCAGCCTTTTCCAAATGTTAATCCAGCATTTAATTCTAGACAAAAGATCATTTGTTTATTTTCAAAATTAAAATATAATATTTGAAAGTATGTTAATATAAAATTAGTTGAAGACAGCGTTACACATATATTAAAAGAACAGTACTGTATTTACAAATACAGCATAACCTCTTAATGGATTTGCTGGGTCTCAAAATGCATCCCCTGATACTGTAGACTGTCAAAGAATATTTCACATTTTCATGAGCAGTGTTTGAATGTTAATGAGGCAGTTTCAGCCACTCATTCATTTGTCAGACGCACAAGCACACATTGTTATGAAAAGGTCAGTTGGCATCAGTTCATTTGTCTGCAATACCCACAGATACATAGAGTACACATCTTGCAAATATGCTATTTTAAACTGTTATGTTGCATAGCATAATAAAAATAACCTGAGGGGACTGGAAAAGCTAACATTAATTGTTTTGTTTTTTTTTTTATCCTATGTTTATCTATAATTTATAGGGACAGAGATTTTCATGAAACAAAACTTCATACAAAACTGTGCTCCAAGTGTTAAAAATCCTGAATCCACAGAAAGGGCAAAACATGATCTCCATATATTAGGTTGACCAGACTCAATACAAAAAGAAACTTACAATGCTTGTCATGAAGTTCAAAACAATGTAGTCTGAAGCAATGCAGTGAATCTGGTAGATGTGGATATGAATGTATTTATTAATTTATTTGTGTTTATGTATTTATTTTTAGATTTAGATTTAGAAGTGCCTTTCAAACCACCAGGACTTGTATTGGATCTTTCTCAATGCTTGATTTCTCTTTTTTATGGCTTAATAAAATAATGTATTTTCAGGTTATTTTCATAAATCTAAATTGATTTGGTGATACCAATGTTTTTCTCAAGAAAACTGTTTAAAACTTTAGCAATAGATAATTCCACCATTTAACTTGTACTTGAAACTCAAAATGCATTAATTGAGGTTTAATAAATTTTCATGAACCCAAAGCCTGAAACCTGAAACCTTGTGCTGAAAGTGCTGAAACAAAAAATGTGTGTCTTGTGCTACAGCTTCACAAATCCTGATGCTTAGGTTACAACACCCCACTTCTACTGCTGACACAAAAGAGAATTTAAGTTATCTTCACCTGGAAATTAAATCTGTAGTAATATTTACAATAAAAGGCATGTTAGTTTCTGATTGAGTAATGCTAGACCCAACTGAGTCAAGTTGTCTTGAACTTGTATATTATAACCCCATTATCTGACCCGAAATGTACAGCTATGCCAAAAGTTTTGCATCACCTAGAATTTTAGGATTGAGACATCATTTAAAAAAAAAAAATCTAACATTTTTTTTTTTTTTTTTTTTTTTTTTTTTTTTTTTTTTGTAGCAGGGCGGTAGAAAAGCCCTGCTTAAATGTATTTTGTTTATTTATTTTTAGAACAGGGTCTCCCCCTCCGCCCCTGCGTTATTTATGTATTATGATTTATTTATTGTATTTGTTTGTTTTATGATTTATTGTATTGAATTTGTGTATATATTTATTGTATATTATTCAATTATTTTTAACTGGGTTATGTTGGAACAAGCAAATGTTTCTTGTGATATACAGAAACATTGATTTCAAAAGTTTGATGGACAGTTTACTTTTAATAACCAGCTATTACACAGCTACTTTAAATAGTACATGAAAAGTACAGTCAGTACAAAATCTGATATTAAAGGATAAACAAGTATGTCTCGTAATTATAATAGAATAGTGAATTTGCTAGTGTATTGGCAGTTTCTTTGTACTAACCTCTTACAAAAGTTTGTTTTAACTGTATCTGAACACAAAACAATGGAATGAGTAGGAAGAATAATCATGTCATTAGTCTGATAGGCCATTTCTGTTATTATTATTATTATTATTATTATTATTATTATTATTATTATTTATTATTTATTTATTATTATTTATTTATTTTTAATACCACTATAGTACTAATAATAATAAAATAATAATAATAATAATAATAATAATAATAATAATACATTAGAGTACTTTAACTATTATAATAGTGTCTGGCACACAAGTACTATGGGAAAAAAAAACACATTACAGAATGTAAAAGAAAATTCACATTATTACTTTAATTAGGTTTAGCCTATTAAAATACAAAGGAAATACCATGTAAATAAACATATTGAACATATTACGGCATAACAGTGAACATATTACCCCTGTTTTGGCCTCTTTATACAATTTGATATATGAAGGACTAAAAAGATATTAATAAAGTTTAAGTAACACTGTACAACTCAGTGTATGATCCTTTATAATCACTTTGGAAACTGACATAACAAGCACATAACAAGTATTTTTAACAGTCTGTCATAACATTTGTACTAACCAACAACAACAAAAAAATCAGCATTTCAAGTGCAGATCTGTGACTTACAGTCATTAACACTTTCACTGTAATTATTGAGATGTATTTAATAATATATTGTTGTAGCCTTATAGTAACACATGCTGTAACAAAATATTGAATACTTGTATGCACATTGTTGGTATTAAAAGTAATCATGACTAGCACTCAGTTGGTACAAAATCCATTTATTTTTGTTTCTTGATAAAATGTATATTCTTATTTAACATTATGATACACATCCCTGTGTATATTTGGTCTGGGCAGGAATAGTTTGACTGGTATCTGCACTATAAAAAACCATCAACACAAAGGTGCTAACCTGAATTCAAGATGATCTGGCTCAATCAGTACACATCTAGAGGGTTTTGCATGCAATTCAAACACAGGTCACAGAGGTCTTAACTACTCTCAACAAAGTGAGACAGTCCTGTTTAAATTGATCTGTGGAGCCAGACTGTAACACAGCCACTTAACTGGCTGGTGGAACAACAAGAAGAAAAGGGCAGTCTGTAATTCTTAATGTACATTGACAGGCTGACATTATAGATTACCTCAGTTCATTGAGACACTTTCCTCTTTGACATCTGATGAAAGCTGAGAGCTCTCTGAAAACATTGTGCTTGTCAAAGTTGGATTTAATGATTCAAGACAGTAATAACTACTCCTCCAGCTTCTCTGGGGTTTATGGGGTTGTCAATGAGTTTATTTTAAAGTTACCCTCAATATGTCAATCCTGGGCTGACATTTATGATACTGCAAACTTTTTGGGGTTCCTAGGTGAGACAGGTCTGTGTTACAGGTAAGGGTTGTATTTGCTTATGTTTATTACAAAACATTGTTGTCATAGATAATCTTATTCACAACCAAAGTGAATACAGTGTGCTTTCTTCTACACTATATCCCAAGTGTCTAATATTGGGAGAAATAACCACTGGGCTAAATATATTTCATACAAAGATTTCTACCTTTGTGAATCCTAACACCATAGAATAAAGCAGGAACTTGACTGTAAAAAAAAAAAAAGGCTTCTCTTATGCATCCAGTGCAAAGCAAAAACTCTTGGGTATTGGAGGCTAACATTACAAATGAGTAAAGCTATATGTTATAAATGTCTGCAGTCAATTCATGCTGATTTGCATGCACATGCAGCAAATTACACATAGCAGTTATAATTAAACAGGTAAAGGCTAAAAATCACAGGCAAGCAGTTTCTATGGCTTGTTAATGCTAAATCAATACTGCCTATTTATATAATGACCACCAATATCACACATTGAAAACACTGAAATGCTAACAACATCAAGATTGTTCTTAGCTTTAATTTAACTGTTCTAAGACCACTGTGCATTCCTCCTTGTATTTCCTACACTGTATGAAAACATGTGTTATTAAACCTTTAAATGTCAAGTGCTGAATGAACTGGTCACACTTTAGTTTAAGGATAAAAACATCTTTAAACATACTCTTAAATATTTTCATGCTTTACAAGGACCTACAATAAAGGATTTATGCAAACACGACCAACTACAAAAAAGAAACATTATAATTCTTTATTTTGTATTATTTTTAAGAAGGCTCTATGAATGTCTTCATTTTTTCATAAGCACTGCAGTGTACAAAATAAATAAATTCTGCCTTATCTAACACAATGATAGAGTCAGCATTGATCTGAGGCAGGGGTGACAATTCCAGTCATGGAGGGCCGGTGTCCCTCCTGGCTTTTGTTCCAACTGTGCTCTAAATTACTTAATTAGCAATAATTGGTAATAATTGATCCAATTAAGTAATTTGGAAAGGTGGAACAAAAGCCAGGAGGGACACTGGCCCTCCAGGACCAGAACTGCCCACCCCTGGTTTGAGATATAGTGCTGGTACATGCCACAGAGCACATATTTCACAAAATAAAATAGAGTTTCCCTTTGGCAGCGTAATATAATCATGTTATTTAGGTATTTTCCAATTACCATAACTTACCAGACATTTTAGTATGTAAGTACACCACAAAAATACAGCCATTTAACCTTGTAACAAAACATGTTTACACTACGATTTTAATGGCTTTTTATAAGTGGACATCATCACATAATGTTATTAATCAATAATATTGTAGTCCACAGAAAGACTTAACTTTTTGAGACAAGGGCTGACGGTCCATGTGAAGAGCTTCATTAGTAAGCAGTAGTTTTAGAACAGGCGGCATTAATTAGTGTCATCTCTCAGCAGTGCTTTATTTGCGTAATAACAAAATGGCTGACATCCAGGGTTAGACTCCTACAGAAAATAGTCAGTGGACGCTATAGGGTTTTCCTAGCTGCGGAGTCCAGGGGCAAAGCCCCTGGGGAAACGTTCATATTTACAATGCCAATGCAGTCAATTTTGCAGCTACAAAAATATGAGGAAATGGATCTATAGATATTGTTTGTGGAGCCTGGGTCCATGAAAAAGTCATACTGTTAGTTGAATGGAACAATGTTTATTTGTGTGTAAATCGTTGCATTATGTGAAGATGGGAATAAAGTTTTAGGTTACCAATAATCAGTATAATAATTAAAATGAATAGTAGAAGATGCTGAACTGGAAAATGCTGTCAATGTTGAGTAGATTTGCATGGAAGGTTTGCAGCTCAGAATAAAGAAAAGAAGACTCTCACTCTCTAAACTAGGAGGGTTATCCTTGCCTGTTCTTGAGAAATATTATTTGGCTACAAAGCTATATTAGGTGCAGTGATGTTAATGACGGATGTACCTACATGAAACCATCAGGAAAACAATCTGACCATTCACTTCTCCTAACTGGTCACAAAAAATTGGTTTGAGCATTTCAATTAAAAAACATATATTTTAGATACACTAAATGTGTGGTGTTATTTTTTATTTATTTTTTTAAAATTGGATTAGACAATGATTACACTATGTAACACAATTTTTGTTCCTGGGTAGTAAGTGTTATTTCCTAATTGCTTATGCCTCAAAAGTATAGAAAATGGCTATTATTTCCCACAAACTTTGCTTTTGTGACCAGGACAGTGATATTTTGAAATATCACTATTTCCAATGAGAAAACGGGAGCTTTTGTGTCTTTTCGTTCACATAAAGTCAGAAAAAAACAACATATGAATCCAAATTAACATGTATTTATATTAAAGTAATATAAAAATGACTACAAAAGAAGTGAGTAGTTTTTCGAGAGTTACGATTATACTGTAAATCACTTTCACGAATCAGTCCCCAAATGTAGTCTCCCATCATGTTCTCTTTATACTGTCCTTGGTAGCGGCGTTCAAAGTTCAGTATATCCTGGTGGAAGCGCTCACTTTGCTCCTCTGAGTACGCTCCCATGTTCTCCTTGAATTTATCAAGATGAGCATCAAGGATATGGACTTTGAGGGACATCCTACAGCCCATTGTGCCGTAGTTCTTCACCAGAGTCTCAACCAGTTCCACATAGTTTTCGGCCTTGTGATTGCCCAGGAAACCCCGAACCACTGCGACAAAGCTGTTCCAAGCCGCTTTCTCCTTACTAGTGAGCTTCTTGGGGAATTCATTGCACTCCAGGATCTTCTTTATCTGTGGTCCGATGAAGACACCGGCTTTGACCTTTGCCTCAGACAGCTTAGGGAAGAAGTCTTGAAGGTACTTGAAGGCTGCCGACTCCTTATCTAGAGCTCTGACAAATTGTTTCATAAGGCCCAATTTGATGTGCAGTGGTGGCATCAACACCTTCCGGGGGTCCACCAGTGGCTCCCACTTGACGTTGTTCCTCCCCACAGAGAACTCGGTCCGCTGTGGCCAGTCCCGCCTGTGGTAGTGCGCCTTGGTGTCCCTGCTGTCTCAAAGGCAAAGATAGCAGGGAAACTTGGTAAAACCGCCTTGGAGACCAGGAATGCCACCATTTTGAAGTCTCCTATACTCATCATACTTCAAGGCGTCCAGCAAGGTCTTGATGCTGTTGTAATCCTCTTTGAGGTGCATTGAGTGAGCCAGGGGAAGAGACGGGTACTTGTTACCATTATGGAGCACCATGGCTTTGAGGCTCCTGGATGAGCTGTCAATGAAGAGGCGCCACTCATTCTGGTTACAGGCGATTCCGATTGCCTCGAACAGACTGGTCACATTGTGGCAGAAGCAGAGCCCATCTTGACAGGTGAAGAAGCTGGAAAAAGGTTGGTGACGCTTCCTCTGATCTGCGACTTGCACACTTTCATCCAACAAGTTCCACTGCTTGAGCCTAGACATCAAAAGCTTGGCATTGGACTTGGTGAGACCAAGATCTCTAATCAAGTCGTTGAGGTATTTTTGGTTGGGGTAGTATGGGTTTCTCTCCTCAACTCCACCTCTGAAATTGTCATCTGGATCTACAACGTCTTCCTCGCTCTCTGACTTGCTGCTCTCTTCTAAAGACGACTGCTCTCTCTCCGGAGGAGTGGGTACGGAGAGCTCATGGCAGTGTGGCACTGGGGCGATGGATGAAGGAAGGTCCGGATACATGATAGCAGGTGCATTCTTGCCAGTCCGACGTTTGGAAGGGTCCACCATGCAGAAGTAGAAGTTGCTTGAGTGGTCAGTGGGTTCTTGGGATAGCGAACTTCATGGCTCTCTTTTCCCCTCTGTACCATCCTACAAAAATACATTTATTTCACCCATGACTAATGTATAAGGGATTCTCACAACATTTTTCATATATGATATATTTTTTCAATAACATTGAAAATTGTAAAACATTTTAAAATTAAAAACTTTTACAATTTAAAAAATTTTAACAAATTTTACAACATAAAATTCCGAGCAACAATTGTCCATCTTACCTTTCAGAGTTTTTTTTGCAGTGCTCGCAGGTAAAATGAGGTGCCCAGGGTTTGTCTTGATCCCTGTCAGGCATGCCGAAATATGCCATGTAGGCCTCACACATCTTAGCAGATGCTTCCACAGAGTACTTTTTCGCTCTTGTCTTGAAAATTGGCCACAGACATAGCAAAATGCGTCTGCCGGATGCTTGCAGCCTCTTGATGTCATCTCAGAAAAATGCAGATATGTATCCACTTAGGCAGCTGGAATTAAACTGAACTGGTGGGCTTAAGGCCCCTGCATTTATACTACTATTTATATTACTGGAAAGTTCTAAGAAGTTCTAGAAGTTACTCCAAGTTTACTCAGCCCTGACTCTATCTGGAATGTTCTGGAAAATAGTTAAATTTCAAAATATCACTGTCCTGGTCACAAAAGCAAAGTTTGTGGGGAATAATAGCCATTTTCTATACTTTTGAGGCATAAAAGGCATAAAAATTGTTACACGGTGTTATATAAAACTGGAGGAGAAAAAAAATATTTTGTGCACAAAATAATAAAAAACCTTGGTATCAGCACTGCACGACATTGCACACTGTTATCCTTTGACACAGCATAGTCAATCACAATAGCAAATGAACTCTTCAGTTCGTTCAGATAAGACAAGTCCTCAAAATGGCAACAATATAGCCTACACACTAATAGCATAAGTCCAATCGAATAAATATGATTGCTGAATGCAAAACCGTAAATAAAAAAACATGAAACTGCAGGTGGCAAATACAATAGAAAGCATTAAAAAAACTGACAATATTAGCCTAACACATGCCCTTTTACATATAGTATTCAAAGCCCTTTTGGCAATAAAAAATATAAAAACCTGTGAACAGGTGGGCTTGAGTGGCGTTTGTGGTGACGTCACGAATCAACAAGTGAAACAACAAAACCATGTACAGGTGTTGAAAGTTGCTCAGTGTTTTATTGAATGAAATAATCAAAAATAAACAGTTTAAAAGGAAATGGCACAAAGGCGAAACAAACAAACAAGTATTATGCTGGTGTATAAACCAGCACGCTACAATTGTTATATTTGTACTTTACTTTTAAACTCTCCACGGACACTCTCCCCCATGCAGCTAATCTGTAGCTCTTTTATATTCTGGCTGAGGGGTTAACTAGTTAGTTATTATCTTATTACCCCTCGGCCAGAGTCTGCACAAGTTTAATAATGACGCGCGACTGTCAGCTAATTAAATACTCAGTAGCTGACAGTCGTGCATCTTCACGAGGTTCTAAAAACCCACAAAACAATAACACATAATGGTGGCGGCTTTCGTCTGTGCTGCAACAACAATAATAATACAATAAATAATAAAACAATAAATAATAACGGCACTATATACATAGGGGCGGGCACTTTGCCACAAGACCATACAGACATCACAGATTACAGAAATAAGAAACAAAAAATAAAATGCATAAAATGAAAAAAGAAAGGAAAAAAATATATGAAATCAGACAACGTAGCAGGTTACAAATAAAAAATGAACACGACAAAATCTATGCAATAAAGTAAAGAATGGAAGGCGCTATATTATAGCCTAGGAAAAACAAGAGTGTGGTGTCTGTATATTATAGCCTAGGAAAAACAAGAGTGTGGTGTCTGTAAACACTGATATGATATTAAACAATGTTCGCTTTGTATTATAAGCTTTTACAATTATTTTTTAGCAAATTAAAAGATCTTGCTAGGAGTACAGGATCGATTAGGGAGGCAGTGCCTGTTGTGTGGTGTTTTTTTGTCTATTCTGTCGGATAGTGCTTAGTTTGTCAGTTTTAAAAAGAAAAAAAAAAAACTAGGTTAGCTACTGTACTTATTTCTACCCTGAGACCTAACACACTACAAGCAAGCAACTAAACCACTATGCAAAAGAGCTGTGCATATTTGGTTATAGAGCTTTTAACCTCATCTCACCTCACCGACATTTCAGTCAAACTTTGCCCTCTATATCACAAAACTGAGAGAGTTCATAATTGAGTATAGAGCACAAGGGGCAAGGCTACAGCCTGAAAATATATATGATATATATATATATATATATATATATATATATATATATATATATATATATATATATATATATATATATAATGTATTCATTGGGATTTCATTTAATTACTATACAGTATTTATCTCCATTTTCCTTCTCTACCATGGAACAGTTTTATCAGTAATTTCATTCATTTGTCTCAGGGGAGCAAAGGATTGTGGTTATTGGATGCTGACATTAATTAGAAAACTCAAACTGTTGCTGGTGTATTGTGAAAGGGTGCACATCCTTTAAGTGCTAGGAATTAGGGGGCACATAATCTACAGTGGGGACTATGAAAATTAATTAGTGAATCATAATGACAAACCTAATCCTTGAAGCAGACTTTTAAGCACCAACCCTTGTTTCTCCCAATTGGTTTATTTGGTCACACCCAGCTTGTCAGTTTTCTATCAATAGCTTGTGAAAATGTGAGGAAACAGTTTCATGTTTACTTACTTCCATCTTGTCAAAATATTTTTTCAACAATTGTTAAATAGATCATGGTGGCAGTGTGCTTCACCCCTGTGTGTATTTTGTGTTAATCTTGTGTACAGATGTTGGTGCACGGGACATAAATGGGTCTGTGTAGCACAACTGATTTAAAATATAATTGTATTTAGACACGAGGAAGGCACAATCACTTCACATGCAGATTAAAAGGGGTATTTGTATGTGAGCACGGGGAAGTGCACAAAGTAGATCACGTGCGGATGTACTGAGATTCCAGTTGAATGATTGATTAGCAATTGAGTCTCAGTACAGCTGCATAAAAGATACAGTGTTCCATTCACTCCGGGTTGGGTGTTCAGGACGAGAGAACAGGAGAGAAGCTATAAAATAATATTACAATTACAATTGCCATACGCGCTGAATTAGATCAGCACGATACTTGTTTGTTTAACGTTCGTCATCTGTTTGTTAGTGTCTGTTTCATTTCATGTTAGTATGTTTTGTTTGTCTATTTATTATGGCCTAAAATGTCATGTGCTATTTTTGTTTAACTGTTTTATTTGTTTGTCTAATAAATGCATTGAGCACCGCAGCGTCTCAGTTTGACCTGCCAGTACTGCCTGTCCATGTGTTCCTTTCTGTCCCGACGTCACCCCTACAGCCAGCCTGTTCACAACCACCAAAAGAGTCTCAGAATCATTCATCTTCCTTTTAGTTTCACGCTAAATACTTGTAAGTATTGTTGTTTTGATGATCTTAATAAACTATGATAAGAAGGCAGATAATGTAAAAATGAACCATATATAAATTCTTTATGAAAGGGACTTTTTCTATAAAAAGGCATTAAAATAGTTAAATGAAAGAAAGTCATTTACACATTGTGACCCGTGAACATTTTGTTGGGGAGTCTCTCCAGAGAGTGCCACTGAGAAGGAAGTAAAATATTTCAGTTTCAGGAATCACTGCCCCAAACTATAAGTACTCTTGCAGACCCTCTAGGCCATGTCATTAAATGGCACTGGTATGTTTTTCCAGCATTTATTCGCTGTATTTCACCGTAACTGCTCAGCTTCTCACATGTCGATTACAATGCCAGATCTAATAAACAGTGATTGTAAAATATTTCAAGTTACTCCCACTATCATGGGGCACAGGCCTCCTAGACACTTCAAACCAATTTTTAGTAATGCATGGCAAACTGTAAGAGATTTGATGCATTCTAAAAAGCTAACTAGCCAAGCATCCAGCTTTCTTTTTGCAGATGATACTAAGTGTATGCTGAAAAGGGTGAAGGCTTATTGAATAATATATTTAAATCTCTGCAGGCAACATAATTAAGCATGTATAGTTTATTTTGTAAATGTTTGAAATGTGTTAGATCCCTGTTTTTTACAGAGTTAAAATGTCCATATGATTAACCTTAATAGGTTAAATGGGCATAGGCAGCAATATGGGTTCTCATTGAGGCAGCAAACGAATTTTGAACCTATACTGCCAGCAATAAAATGTCTCTGTCTAAAAATAACATGGCAATCATGGTGCTATTGCTTTAATCCAGGCAAAATATCAACTTGCTGTTGCTCTTGCTACTGTCTCATTTTGCTTTGAATGTTTCCCTACAGCCTCTCAGTGCTTTGTAGAACCCGACTATGGCAGCACAGGTCAGTCAATTGGCCACTCCTCAAACCAAATTATAGCAATCTTTTCAGAACATGCACAGACACATACACGCTCTACGATCGAAGTATTCAAATTAATTGACATCCTTTTAGACAGCTGGACCTTGCAGAAAGTGGGCAGACATTCTCTGAGGTATTGCTGTGGGCTTTAAAATCTCTTTTGGCAATCAGAATATGATTAGTCAGATGAAAGACAATGAGATGGGGTAAACGATATCAAAAGCCTTACTTGATCTCACTGTAATTTTACTTATTAAGCTAAAGAAATTACTTTCATTTTGCATTGTGCATAGGCTGTTCCCATCAACCTTTTTGATTGCAATATTGAACGAGATATACCCATATCAGGCTTGGTTTGAATGTTTAAGCTGTTTTAATGGATTGCCTGGGTCAAAGCATAAATTAAGTGAATATGTACACTTGCATGAAATCACTTTAATTGTTTATTATTATTTAATAGGGGAACGGTTAGTGATGTTTTCGCTAGAATGGCTATGGAAATAGTATCAAATGACAAAGACAGCTTACATGTATGGCAGGATTTTAATATAAAAATTGTCAATTACTAGCTTGTTTGAGCTGATGAGTCAGATTTATCAATGTCTTTACACCACAGAACTTAAAAAAAAAAAAAAAAAAAAACTGTTATTACAACAGAACTTGTAGCCAAGAACTTACTTTGACAGTTGAGTGTTACTATTTTTGTTAACAAATTGCATTGTATTGTAAAGACCTTGATAAATCTGGCAAATATTTGTGCCAAAGATTGTTTCCAAAACATGCTATTTTAAAAGCTTTTTCCACAACAAAATGCAATTTTAACTACATGACACAAAATTACAAAGAAGAAAACCAAAGAAGGAATTGAAGTTTAGACCAGGGACCGTTCCACTTCATGAGTAATGTCATTTGTAGAAAAACTCCAACAGTCTGTCTATCTCCAGCTAATGGGCGACAACAGCATCTGATCAGCATGAATTTTTTTTTTGTCTTAGAGCCTTAAAAATCACATTTTCCATCGCAGTAAGTACACATGAGGAAAATAGTGTATGAACAAAAGCATATAAAATGTTTATGCTGTCACTTATTGCTCACTGAAATAAAACAGCTAGCATAAGTGTGTGGTATAAATACAGAATCCCAGACCATTTTAAAGCTACTGAAAACTAGCCTAAAAAAAGTAGGATTCTGCCATGTTCAGTAATAACAGGCTAAAGGGAACCCAGCCAAAACAAATGGCTAACATAGATAAGTATGGTTATTGCGCTGAGATTCTTTTGAAAATTATTATATCCTATATACCTGATGCATCCTCCTCAAACAGAGATGGCTGGGTGGTTACATCAGGCCAGAAGCAAGAAGGAAAACAAACAAGTACTGTGGTGAAAAGGCACTGTGATGCTGTTTATTTTCAAAGATAAATAAAAATAAAAGGTTGAAACAAAAACACTGCTCACAGAGCGAAATTAAAGTTTTAAACAAAAACAACTCTCGAGCACAAAACAAAACAGACCTATGGTCAGACTGGGCAGTTGCCTTCATTGGTCCTTACTCTTTAGTTTTAGCTCCCGTTCTCTCCTCTAGAACACCCACCCATAGTGCAGTGACCTGCAGGCTTATATGTAGGCGACCATCTCCCGATTAGCACAAATGAATCACTTAATTCGTGAGATGGTCACCTTCCCCATTAGGTTTTTAAATACTCCTGCAGAGGATGAGCTGTCAACCTCGCCTCTGCCAGAACTCATTTAAATAAAAAAAAAAAAAACGTATGGCTACGCCATCATGTAAATAAATCATGATAACAATACAACAAAACAAATACAAAACAATAAACTGCACAGGGGCGGAGGGTTACCCCGTTGTAAAAATAAACAAATAAATGTACAGGGCTCCTCGTCCTGTTACAAGGGGTTTTACCTTTTGTGACAGGGTGAGGTGCTCCCTGTTGCATTATTATTAATTTAGTTTGTTGTGGTTTGGCAGGCATAGGGTAAAGATCCTCAACCCTTGTTTGAAAATTGATCTCTAGCTCCCTCCTTTCTAGCTATGCGAGAATGTGGTGGGAATGGGGGAAACAAGACCTGAATTCGTTGGCCAATTAATCGATTTGGCAAACTAATCTAGGTGGATATAAAAGGCTATAGAAAACACATCGATTGGTGTTTGGCTGTAAGAACAGATTGTATGAGATGATGTTTTTGTGTAAACCAAAAGTGCACAAATGTGCTTAAATCTACTCTTGTTTTGTCTGACTTATGCTTTTACCAGCATGACCATTGGCTTACCTGCCACACCTTTATTCACATTTAAATTCAATATTAAGTACTTATTGGGGTATTTTATGGCGTAAAAAGCTTTGAACACAAACCTCAATGCGGGTCAGCTAGTAAAAGTCTTGGCTGTGCAAAGTTTATGATCTGCTCTGTAAAGTAATTGGACACACTACATTTATCTAAATAATAAAGAAAATAACCCAAATGTATGGGAAACAGTGTCTTGCCTCCAGTAAGTTCTTGAAAAAAAAAGAAGTATAAAATGTTTATCAGTAAAGTAAAAAAATAAATAAAAAACAATAATGGAAAATTTTGTGTGGAATAATGCTTTATTAGATGTCTTCTAACTCCTGACTTAGGCACACAAGCAGGACAGTCCCATGGACAGTAATTACCTTCTTATTTCTCTCTGTATTGATCTATTTGTCAATTTCCACTAAGCAGAGACAACTCTTAGTTTAGTATAGATTTTTATGTCACCTAGGTG